>NC_133487.1:8519578-8557253 GCF_025370935.1 Choristoneura fumiferana | reverse complement strand
ATGTGTACCAAGTTAAGAAGCTTTTACGTACGTTGTTACCGGCGACATAAAATTTTAGGAGCTCACTCAAGATATAGGCCCTAAATACAGCATAAACCTAACTCATTCTTTATTCGTAAAATGTAACAAACAGCAACCTGTTACTTTTATAGTTTATACCTAGTGCCATCCACGAAGACGCGTATTTTGTCAAAATTAGCCATTAATGACATGTAATAAAAACCACGGCACGCGTCATCGTGAATGAATACCTATTTTATACGTTTTGTCTATCTCTGATGTCTAAGTAGGTGTCGTAGTAGGTGGTGAAAACAAAAGAATGTTAAATTAACAAAAAGCTTGACGGTCATTTTGATCTTCATGAAAAAGCGGAAAAAACTTCTGGCGTATAAAATTTCATGGTATCCGTACCTCAGTTGGCAAAGTATATAGTATAACTTTGTTGTCAGTCGTCGATCCGTCTCTTCGTCTGTCAAGACCGTTTTTCTTGGAACGCGTGATCGTGATCAAACTGAAATCAACATCAAATACTCAGGTCTGCTGCCCATTGAAGCTAAAATTACCCAACATTGCGTACCTTTTGTTTAGGAGCTGGGCTCTGCTAACACTAGCAGTCTTTATAAATATTTAAAATTTGTACGGGAACATTTTTCCGACTTGCAGTCTTGACTGACTTTTTTTTGGTGTCATTAAAATACCATTTTATTCATATTCATTCATAATCTTACAATTAAAATATGTTAATTTAGAAATAAAACTGGATATTGGACAAAATTTACATAAATTAAGTAAGTGGGGTCATGCCGTTATGTAACCAAATTAGGTTTAAATATTTTTGATTCTAAATATGTATGTTAGTCTGTAAGGTATTTATTGTATGGACCAAGTTGCCTGAAATAAATGAATTTATTATTATTATAAAACAAAATGAAAGTTAGTTACAATATTCACCGCGTCTAAAATATTTTGTTTCGAGTATTCTAGGGGGAACGAAACTTTTGCTCGCTCCAAACCACTGGATGATGTTAAAACTGTGAAAAAGTAAATAAAAGGCAAGAAAAGAATTTTACAAAAGTTCTAACAGGAGTTTATGAAACTTGGTCGAAACTTATATTAAGTATATTTAGTTTGAGGGAGTAGTCGGAATAAAAAAGATAAATAAATTCATCTATTGGAAGGACTAAGATTCGAAGTTGAGATGACTCAGCGTAGTTTATTTCTATCAGCTGGGAAAACAACTCATAACAATGTTTTACTTGGATTACCAAGTACATGTATTTTGTAGGTACTTGCTGATTACAGCAAGTACCTACAAAATACATGTTTTTCTTTCTTTTTTAAACTTAATTTTTGCATGTTTCTGGACAATTGATCAGATCCAAAATTTTACATTTAACATAACATAATTGACCGATTAAATACTTTCAATGTTTAAAAATATCAAATTTTATGTAGCGAAGACCAAAGCTCGTAAATCTTTAAATCTCAATTCTGCAACTTGTTATTTTTGACTTCAGTTAAATTTAAGGGAACATTCAACAGGTCAAATGAAGTTAATTTCTGCAAGCTTCTGGTGGCCTAACTCTTTCTGTTTAAAATATATTCAAGAACGAAGATTAAGCAGTAAAACAGATTAAAAATGATCACAATTTACCTCGTTTAGTTAAATCCGTAACTAGTATTTTTAATTCATAAATATTTCGATGGTCTGAAGACAAAATGTATGTACTAAGTGCAAATGCATTTTTATTTTGACATAAGCAAAGGGGAGGGCATGCTTATTTAGTACATTAGGCATTCAAATGTCAACTTAGCACATTTGTCTTCTAGACCATTGATTAGCAAAAGGTGAACATGAAACTACCGTGAGACTCACTCCTATTAAATGTTATTATAACGGATCTCACGTCTTAAACCGAGTTTAGCTCGACATGTTTCGGGCTATTTCGTAGCCCTTCCTCTCAGGAGCACGCGAACCGGCGGCTGCCGCAACACGCACACTACGCGCCACCCAAATAAATAGCCCGAAACATGTCGAGCTAAACTCGGTTTAAGACGTGAGTTATCCGTTATAATAACATTTAATAGCAAAAGGTGGTTTAATTATAGTAATTTTATTTTATTTCTCTCTTGACTCACGTCAATGTCAGCGTTAAGTTTGTCAATTTTAGAATTTGCTCTCAAATAATGACTTTGAATTTATATTAGGATTTTTGTTCTCAAAGGCCAAAAAAATGATCAAGTACCTCTACTTAAATTTCACACAAACGGCTCGATTAAATTGTATGGTTTGGCCGTTTTATAGAACCATTAGGTATATGGTATAACTTATCTATAAATAAAATACCACTTACAAGCAAATACCTACTTAGGTTATCAACTCTTTATATATATCTAATATGTATTCGTAGTTATAGTGATTTCAATAAGGCAATTTAAACTGATTAAACTTTCCGATATTTCGAATTTTTTTCATCATTGACCGCTGAAAAAAGTACAGTCGAACAAATTGAATCATGACCAAGGGCGGAACCTTTTAATAATCAATTTCACTATGATTTCCATGACAAAAGTATGAGATGTCAACATGACATTAACTTAGTAACACAAAGGTTCCACCCTCCTGGGTCTTCTATTTGTTCCACTGTACATATCATCGGAAAGTTTGAGGTTTTATTTAACAGAAACATAAATAAAAAACTGTCAATTTGTCGATAACATCGATAAAAAGCGGTGCTTTCTCCCTACAATCTGTTAATAGCCGCACGCAAAATTCCGGGCCCTAGTTATTAGTTACGTCAAGTTACTTCTAAACTCCGTCTCGATTTTCACACCATCATTTAAATAATGCATGTGCATAAAAAGCATAATCTAACAAGGAGATTATTTTACTTATTTGATTATGTAAATTGCAGTCAGTTTATCAAAGATTTTTTAAGAAATCTGACTTAAATGAACTTGTAGAACATACCCGACCAAGTTATTAGGATCTCGTAGTTTCTACAGTACCTACCTATTCTATTGAGTAAAAGGTAACTTCTTTAACAAAGTTCTGTATGTATAGCGAAATATGAAATGGCATTTCAGGGTTATGAAACGATGTAAGTACCAATTTGGAAACCAAATATGTATGGCAACCGAATAGGGACATGTACCAAATTGCGACTGTTTGTAACAAATATGTGTGTATCATTGGTTTTTTTGGAGTCTTTTTGTATTTTTTATTTCAACTCCAAATTTGTTACTTTTACGGGACGGTATCCCGTGAAACCATATCGAAAATACAAACCGAGACATGGATGCACAGAAAAAACAGAAAAAGAGACCAGCACTCAAAATCAAAATCATAATTTGATTGCTTAGTAGCGACATCTCTTGTCTGGGTGAGCGGTTAGTTCCGAAAGAATGTGACGTCTCTCGACGAAACATAAATGTCGCTAGTGCTGCAGCTTAAGTAGCATAGTAGAAATAAGCAACCTGAGACATGTATGCATAGGAAAAAATCATGTCTAGATTCCTGTCCAGCAGTGGTGCAGAGGTTATAGCACGCAGCACGTATTGCTGAGGACCTGGGTTCGATTCCCAGTGCTGGTCTCTTTTTCTGGTTTTTCTGTGCATTCATGTCTCGGTTTGTATTTTCGAAATATGAGTGTGCATTTGATGATAATCTAGGCCATAAGCAATTGGCATACAAAATACAATGTATTAACTTACAATGTATTAATTAAATACAAAGTATTGGCTTTCGGCTGCCATGAGTGAGATACAAACACATTCCTGCTTTATCGTAATTTGCGTATAAATAGACTTAGAGGGAAAATGGGACGCGCATATATTAAATCTTATCACATAACAGGATGTTAACCCGTATTCCGTTTCCACAAATATAATAAGTCAAAATATCAACAAGATTGTAAATTTCTCCGTACAAATAGGATTACATACACTATAATTTCATATTAAACAAAATATAACTATGTGTATTTATATTTTACCCAAAAGCTTTTATAATGTGTTTTTTATTACGTGGTTATGTATTTGCGTGGTCTCCGTTAGTTCATTGTTAACAATGTCAGAACGGCTGGCATGTAATTTATGTATGTTTTAGCGTTGTGTCACCAAACTCAACTGATACGGCCAGCAACAAATTAAAAGTTTTTTTACTAGATGCTCATATCCTACTTATATTATGAATGCGAAAGTGTGTGTGTGTGTGTGTGTGTGTGTGTGTGTGTGTGGTGTGTGTGTGTGTGTGTGTGTGTGTGTGTGTGTGTGTGCGTGCGTGCGTGCGTGCGTGCGTGCGTGCGTGCGTGCGTGCGTGCGTGCGTGTTTGTTACTCCTTCACGATAATAAAATATTTAAATAATAACCGCTTGGTTTAGAATCATAAAGTTTTTATATGTATAGCTTCAAATCTATATAGGCTACTTTTTATCACGATGTTTCCACGGGATAGGAATACAATCTCGAAATAACAAACGCTGGGCTTAGAGTCATGAAATTTGGTTAGGTAGCTGGACGTTTGGAACAACATAGAAGCTACTTTTTATCCCGATATTCTCACGGGATAGGGATGAAATCTTGAAATTTCGACCGCTGGGTTTAGAGTAGGTAATTAAATTTTGGACAGGTGTTCTTAACACAACCTCAATGAAGACCACGATCTCAATTTGGGAATTCCCAGGGGAATGATTTTACGTCGGGTTACCACCTGACGCCAAGGTCACCTATCCTCGAGGTGCTAGCGCTGCCGTAGACCCTTATGAGTTCATCCGCCGTCGTCTCTTCTGCGTGCTCCGGCTTAGACACGCAGCAGTGGCCGGCTGGCCACGGCCTCTACTCTGAATACTTGTATGTCGGAGAAGCCCGGTGCAAGATTTTGATACGGAGAATTCCACGCAGGCGAATGCTGGTTTAATATAAATAATAAATAAATAAAAAAATATTCAAATTCTTTTCGGTCAAAATAACAAAATACAAAATTTCACTCAAAATCTAATTTTGCATTAAAACTGAAAAATCAGAGATGTGCGTTTTGTTTCGAGCACATTAATCCACAATTAGTGATCTTAGTTTTGTACAAAATAAAACAGACAGAGGTTTCCTAATTCGTACAAGTTTGCTCGAACAAAAAAATAATATATACAAAAACTTATTGTAAGTAGGAACATGTTTCCTTTAAATATTTGTTATAGTTTTAGTTGAGTGAGACTCTTATTTGTGTTTTTCAGCACTGCTACACGTAACGTAATGTAGCTGTCTTATTTTTCTTGTATTTTACCATGACTGTTATTGCTTTAATTTATTTTATTGTATACTTAGTATTGAATTTTACTTAAATAAATATTTCTTTAGTTCTTTCTTTCTCTCTTTTACATATTAAGCCTCAGTTTCAGCTAAAATTCATATTTTCTAAAGCATTCTTTCTCTCTCATTTATATGTAGACGGTACATACCCAAGAATGCGTAAAACATCATGCTTCGTTGCTGACCTGCCAAGAGCAGGCCCAAGTGGTCCCCGGCATTTCTAAAGTGTCCACGCATCACTGACTTATTCTTCTTGCAAATGTATTCAAGGTACTCTACTTGAAATTATAATGCTTGACCTTCTGGATTGTATTCATTAATTTTGCTGCCTGAAAGCACTTGTAACCTTGTGTGCTTTGGATCAGTTTCTTGTCACGTTATTCCTTTCCAACCAACTTCTAAAAAGGGAAGGTTCCCAGGTCGACTATATTTTTCCCATGTTTTTCATTAGTAAAGAAAGGAAGTAAGGATTAGGATTAATAACACACAATTAATGCATCTAAAGATACAGGAGGATCCTCTGTTACATCCATGATCGTCTTTGCGGTAACGTGGTTATCGGGCGAGGAGCATAAACACGCACAACAATGTTCCACACTTTTTAATAAAGTACCAGTACGATAATCTGATCGTTAAATCAACCAACACTATACTTATAAAGAAACAACAATCACATAAAGCGTTCTGCAGAACACGTGGTGCTAACACTCGATGCAAAAACAGATTAATTCCTTTTAATACTTCTCCTTTTCTACACCGCTGTCTAAACAACCTTTTTCTCCTTTTGACTACCTCCTTTTTTTTTAACTGCACCAGTGTTCTGCATTACGCTAGAGGCAGTAGGACAATGTGTCACTTATTTTATGTCCTACCCTCTCTAAGTATTGATTTAATAGGTTTGACAATCGACGCGCCGTCACGGCCAGACTGACACGCCGCGCGTCCTCGTGCGAATCATATGGGTGCACTGATCAATCTGAAACGAAAATGCACGACTTTAGGCTACTCACATAGCACGCTCGTCCATCACTGACATCCATCACTATGCATACACACACTGTTCTCATACTGTTTTTTTTTGTTTTGAGCCTCCCAACCACTCATTGGTTGTACCTACGAGTATGTTGAACTATCTGACAAGCGATCGGGCCGGTGACGACTCATTGTCACCCTACGATCAACTGCTCAATCCACTGAAGACCGGACTACCACTCATTGGCATCCTTTACAACAACCACAACTACAATCACATCTCACATTACAACTAGATCTTACACTAATGTATGATGTAAACAAGACGTCGACCCATATGAGCCAGTCTCGCTACTTATTCGCATTAGTATTCGGCATTAACCGCGTTTGACTCTATAAGTACTAACTCATTGATTTAGTATGGTACTAGATGTACATGTACAAACACTATCGACCATTTAATTACTCACGCATTGATTGATGTTCATCGTCGTCAGAAGCAGTAAAGGTTTCAGAGCAGGCGGTGTAGGTACAAGACTGTGCATCTGAGAGCGTATCACTTTCATAATCACATGAAATATCTCCAGTCTCTTGACTGTGGACCGCCGTCTCGGCATCCTCGTCATCAATTAAACTAGATGTTACTTCGACTAAACCTTCAAAGCCACCAGGTACTACACGCAAATTTTCGTGGGCATATTTATACAGGCGCTTTGTACCACTCATACTTCTAAGTTCGTACCTGTCATTTTCTAATACACGATTTATTACGAAAGGGCCCTTGAATTTTCTCTGCAATTTTGTTTGATTACGTTCGCTACATTTAATGAAAACGAAATCGCCCTCGGAGAAGGGTTTAATGTTAGCTCTACATCGATTAAATCTTTTTATTTCAGCTGTGGCAGCCTTGGAGATATTTTTTGACGCATTTTCACGAATTTTATCGAGATAAACGGGTTTCTGGATTCGAGTTAGGAGATATTCGCGCTAAGCCTGCAGATCGAGAGCGTATTCCGAACATAAGTTCTGATGGTGAATAACCTGTGACCCTAGAATTAGTACTATTAAGCGCTAACTGTACATTGGGAAGTTCATCGCGCCATACCCTATTAGGGTCATTTTCAATAATGGTAAGTAGGCTTTTTAACGTGCGCATCACGCGTTCTACTTGACCATTAGCTCGGCTAGATCCAGTGGCGATAAGGTGAAGTTCTATGTTATGGTCTAAACAAAATTGCTTAAATTCTGTACTTACGTAGCATCGTCCCTGATCGGCTATAATCCTCTTGGGAGCTCCAAACAGACAAACAGCAGACTTTAGGGCTTTTACAGCACTGGCAGCGTCAAGCGATGAAGTATGTTCAAGCAGAACAAACTTTGTAAATGCGTCTATTATGACAGACGCGTATTCTTTTCTGTCACTTTTTCCACTCAGTTTCCCCGTTATATCAATATGGATCGTATCCCATGGTATTGATACCTTTGGAATAGGATGAAGCCTAACTTGCTGGGCCCCTGAGCAGCCTTTGGATGCCTTGCATACTATGCACGAGTCAATAAAAGTACGAACCTGCTTGGACATTTGTGGAAACCAATATTGCTCGTAGATTTTATCAAGAGTCTTTTCTGTGCCTAAATGTTGAAGTGCGTTGTGAACATGGTTAATTAAGAGTCCAGATTAGAGAGCGCGGTACGATCGGGAGCCAGGAACTAGCTCCTTTTCGTTCGATTTTCCTATAAAGAATGTTTTCGCGCACATCATATGTGTGTGCCGTCGCCTCAGGAAGTTCACCCTTACTGTGCTTAGCAATTAGATCCTGAATCTCATTATCGCGTTTTTGTTCTACGCTAAGCCAACCTTGATGGAGTTCTACGAATTGAACAACTTTGTTTGTACGAGATGGGCTAGATGATTTTAATGAGGCGTTACTTTTTTTGGAATCAGGGGGCGGGTTCCTTGACAGAAAGTCTGCGTGTTCCATACTACTTCCTTGTTTATGAACAATATCGAAATCGTATGCTTGCAAGAATGCCCACCAACGGTGAACGCGGGGGGTCAAATCGGTTTTAGATTTGGAAGCTTTCAGTGAGTTGCAGTCCGTGAAGACTGTGAAATGTTGTCCATATAAGTAATCGCGGAAATTTTCTACCGCTCGAACTACTGCCATTGTCTCTAATTCGTAAGAATGATACCGCGACTCAGTGTCAGTAGTTCGACGGCTAAAGTAAGAAACTACATGGGGGACGTTGCCTTTTCTCTGAATTAATATGGCTCCGTATCCATCAGCGCTCGCATCTGTGTGAAGCTCTATGGGTGACTCGGGGTCAAAAATAGTAAGAACGGGAGCTGATGTGAGAATGCCTACAATTTTTTTGTGGATTTCATTATGAGTCTCAGTCCATTTTATAGGGCCTTTCAGTTTCGTCAACGGGTAGAGGGGCCCTACAATACGAGTAAAACCAGGTATAAATCGCCTAAAATATGAAGCGAGACCTAGAAACTGCCTAACCTGAGTAGCCGTTCGGGGTTTAGGAGCGTCTATCAAAGCTTGCACTTTTCGTGGGTTTGGTGTAACTTCACCTGCACTGATGACGTATCCTAAATAGTCAATTTGATTTTTCATGAACTTACACTTGCGAATGTTAAACGAAAAACCGGCTTCCGATAGAGCTTTGAGTGTAAGGTCCAGCCGATGTAACCCCTGAGACACATCCTTAGAGAAACACAGAACATCATCCATGTACGCTAGAGCTACTACATCTTTTAATGCTCCTAGAGCCTTATTGATGCACCTTTGGTAGACGGACGCGGCGTTCCGCAATCCAAAGGGCATAGCTAAATACTCATACAGCCCATCGGGCGTTACAAATGCTGTTCGTGCTATGCTGTCACCGCTAGGGTCTACTAAAATCTGATGATAGCCCGAAGCCATGTCTAGTGAGGAGAAGTAGCACGCTCCATTAAGACGATCTATTTGTTCATCAATCCTAGGCAGTGGATAATGTTCAGGTTTCGTGTTAGCATTTAATTCCCTATAATCAACGCATAACCTATCCGTGTTATCCTTTTTTTTTACTAATAAGATTGGACTAGCGAAAGGCGATGAGCTCTCTTGAATGACACCTGCATCCAGAAGCGACTGCACTTTTTCTTTGACGATGTCCTTTTCGGAAGGAGACAACCTGTAGGGACGTCTTTGCACGGTTTTATGAGGGTCAATGGGATCGATACGAAGCACTCCTGTTGTCACGCGACGAGTCGGTACACCATCGATAAAATAATCGCTGTATTTGGCAAGTAATGAAAATGAAATTAGATCTCTACTAATGTTGATATCGACACCTAAGTCTAGCAGGTCCCTTCCTATTAACATTGGTTCAGATATAGCATTATCTGGGACTATGTGGAAAAGGATTGATAATTTAATGCCTTGGATATCAACGTTACTTGAGATTTGGGATGTACTCTCTACGCTCTCTTTACCTATACCTGTAAGGTGCACTAAATCGTTGTGCATAGTACCCGGCAACTTCTCAGATACGCTATATTTCACCAACGAACACGCAGATCCACTATCAAAGAGAAAGGAAACGGTCTCACCCAGTGATGTGGTCAGCGTCCCCTTAGCCGCTCTTCGCTCGCAGATGTGTACTTCTTTGGTTACCGCGGGTGCTCCGCCGCTGCCGCTTCCTTTTCGTTCTGCACACGCGGAGGCGACGTGTCCTGAGCGACCGCATGCAAAGCAGATAACGGTCGAAGATAATGTTTTCTCGGAGGTCTTGTGTGTCTTGTCACTGAATTTCTTCAAAGTATCCGGTTCATCGCGTCGTTTACGGCAATCAATTGCTCTGTGGCCAATAATGCCGCAGCGATGACAAGATCCTGTAAAATTTGCGGAACGTGGCTCATTGAAGCGTGATCTTTTTGCTTCAAGATCGTAGCCGTCATAACCTTCACTTTTTCTTTTAATAGAGATACCATTGAGCACTCGACACAACTGTGATCTGGTTTGTACAACGTGAGACAAGAGTTCTCTACGAATAGTACTATCCTTTTGTGATAGCACGGACGTCACGAGGCCTGTTATCATGTCTTCTTCCATTTTAACCCTCGGCATACGTTCAACGTAGCCTCACAAACGCATGGCCGCTTCGTATGCTGTTTCTTTTATTCCGATTTGGAAGCGTAGAATTTCGTCGAAATAATCTTGAGGCAGCATGGGTTTTGAAAATTTTGCTATAAGCAATTCTTTGATTTGCGGCCATGTTAATTGCGAAAGCTGTAGCTTTGTTAAGCACGTAGCAGCTCTACCGCGCAGCGCGTGGGTGAGCACTAGTAACAATTCTGCACCCTCGAGCTGTCTACTATTCACAATTATTTCGGTAACATTGCACCAACCTTCTACGTCCGCCTCAGCGCTGTCAGGGTCAAATTTGACTAACTGTGTAGCTATTCCGCTTGCTGGTGTTGCTTGCGGCTGTGGTACGGTCAACATACGGGTGAGCAACGTCTCCATATTCAGCAACAAATTTGGGGTAGATGCCGACGCACTGTTGTTTATAACTTCCTCAGAGCGAGGCCCTCCGGATCCCACTTCTGATAAAGACACAGGAGGATCCTCTGTTACATCCATGATCGTCTTTGCGGTAACGTGGGTTATCGGGCGAGGAGCATAAACACGCACAACAATGTTCCACACTTTTTAATAAAGTACCAGTACGATAATCTGATCGTTAAATCAACCAACACTATACTTATAAAGAAACAACAATCACATAAAGCGTTCTGCAGAACACGTGGTGCTAACACTCGATGCAAAAACAGATTAATTCCTTTTAATACTTCTCCTTTTCTACACCGCTGTCTAAACAACCTTTTTCTCCTTTTGACTACCTCCTTTTTTTTAACTGCACCAGTGTTCTGCATTACGCTAGAGGCAGTAGGACAATGTGTCACTTATTTTATGTCCTACCCTCTCTAAGTATTGATTTGATAGGTTTGACAATCGACGCGCCGTCACATCCATCGGATTAATTATGCAAATAAGGCGTATCACAGTGCCACCGCATCCTGCTATGGTTGCGGAGCAACGAAATCTGTTATACCATGTACCTAGTTGTTGTGTACAAATCAAGATTCTGCAGTCAAAGTCTAAAACCGCAGCACCGTTGACCGCGTTCCGGTGCAATGTGATAACCATCTAATCTGCTCTATTCACCACGCTGTATGTAACCCGAGCACTCCATGGCTGAGAATCCAGGATAGATTTCATTCCGTCAGGCGTTTATTCGATAAAATTTAAACCAGTGTTTAAGTACATTAAAATTATAAATATCACGCAGTAAATTTCTATCTGACGTGGATACAGTATACATACAGTAAATATATCAGCAAACAAAAGAGTGACTGCAATATATCAGAAGCTATAATAAAAATAACTATCTACGAGCGTGCGTTGAAACTTTTTCCATTTATCCGAATTAGCGACATTAAGTCGATATATTTCGATAGCTTATTAAACTAAACACATTAAAACATAATTGGCTAAAAGATAATTAGCACGAACCCACGGCGCTGTTCGCATTAAGTTAAATAAGTTAAAATGTAGGTAACGAAATAACTTTCTCTGATAATCGGTTATACGGAGCTCGTGTGGAAATTTGTGTTTGTCACATCCGAATTAATTGATCACGTAGCGTGTAAGCTTCCAAGCACGACCTAGCCTTTGAAATAGACATTATATTACAGTAATTTGATTACTTCACTGTACGTACAAACGTAAGATTACCTACGACCGTATGACAAAGCTCATCAAGTAATTATTAAATATTCCTCCAACGCTATCTACAAGAAGTTACATACCAAAATAATTTTTATTTCAAAGCTCAATACCTATTTCAAAAACACTTGACCTGATTTTGATTAAACTTACATACCTAAATAAAATATTTTTTTGGCTCTGAACAAGCATTTTCCTCTCGTTAAATAAATAAAATAAATAAATAAATATCATGGGACACTTGACACCAATTGATCTAGTCCCAAATGAAGCAAAGCTTGTACTATGGATACTAGGCAACGGATAAACATACTTATATAGATAAATACATACTTAAATACATATTAAACATCCAAGACCCGAGAACAAACATTCGTGCTATTCACACAAATATCTGCCCCGGCCGGGATTCGAACCCAGGACCTCAATAAGCTTCGTAGTCAGGTGCTCTAACCACTTAGCCATCCGGTCGTCATTGCAATTGTTAAGTTTGAAGATACGGCACTTCTGCTTTGTGATGAAGATGCTTTTGGCGAATTCACTTAGGACCCAGGATGCGGGCAATGGCAAGTCTCTGTGAGCATGGCAGTATTGAGAGGTTCTCTTTTTAAGAGCGAAGTTAGTGAGTATTAACTTAGGTTATACATCGAACAGTAGATCTAACATGCGTACCTAGAAACGAAGCTGTGAGGATGTGTGAGGTAAATAACTTACTATCTGTTTCACTTATTGTTCCGAGCCTCGCTAAACGCTACTTCCCCATCATTTAATTGTGTTTTTGTGATCCTACTATGACCTGCGCGACTTCTGTGGTTCTCGTATTTATAAACAAGTAAACTGTCTGCTGTTACAATACTTTTAATTGGTTTTATTTGATTGTGATTGTAATATTTTAATTTATTCGAGCGACTGTACTCTTCTCACAAATTTCACATCATTTGAGATTTTCCCACTGAAAGGTTTGCAATACAATCTGAATCCTGGTAAACATGCGAGGCTGCCTTAAAAGTCTTTGATAGACGCTCAAGAAAAATAAATCATAATACTAATAATAATAATCATCAATATTAATAATCCGGCCAGAATACTTAGGTTGTTTTATTGATAGGTACCGGATCACAATATCCAACTGTGTGGTCTAACGGTTTAAATTATGACCTCTCAAACAAAAGATCGTGGGTTCAAACCCGGGCTTGCATCTCTGAGTTTTACAAAATTAATATGCAAAATAACATTCGAAATAGACCACCAATCTTACGGTGAAGGAAAACACCTCACCAAACCTTCACAAGCATGCGAAGCAATTCAATGGTGTATGTGAAGTTTGTGATCCGCAATGGGCCCACGTGGGAACTACGCCACAAGCCCTCTCACTCTGAGAAGAGGCCTGTGCTCAGCAAGGGACGTATGTAGGCTGGAATGATAGTGATGATGTATCACAATGTTACTTGTACTGTTATCTATTCCGTGACAATGTAAAAATTTGGATGGTGTCTAAAAAGTTGCCTTTTATTAAATGATATTGAAATTGTAAATCGAGTTTAGCAGGACATGTTTCGGGCTATTTCGTAGCCCTTCTTCTCAGGAGCACGCGACTCGGCGGCTCCCGCAACACGCACACTACGCGCCACCGCTCTGCTCGCGCGACTGCCCGACGAAACTAACACCGGCGCACAACTACCCGCTACACTAAATACTCGTGCTGCGTCATCGGTTGGTGTGAACGTGCCTTTACGGAGCGATGTTGTTAGTGTTGTGTGCTACCCTACATTATACATTGACAGTAAAAAAATACGATAAAAATGCGGGTAGTTGTGCGCCGGTGTTAGTTTCGTCGGGCAGTCGCGTGAGCAGAGCGGTGGCGCGTAGTGTGCGTGTTGCGGCAGCCGCCGAGTCGCGTGCTCCTGAGAAGAAGGGCTACGAAATAGCCCGAAATATGTCGAGCTAAACTCGATTTAAGACGTGAGTTATCCGTTACAATATCATTTAATATGAGTGAGTCTCACGTTAGTTTCATGTTCCAAGTTGCCTTGTAATAAAATTACATACAACTAAGGTAAACGTACGAGTGCTCGTCACTGTCCCAATAGTTGGCACCCTTAATCCTATGTCATTAGCAATAGAGATGACAGCAGGGTGTCATCTATTGGGCATTAGTGTGTCGAGGACTCGGACATTCACCTTACCGCCTGTTAAATAAAATTCTCAAGCAAAGACGGCCAAATGCCTGATTCAGAATGCATGAAATCCTACCGGTGTCGAAGAGGTAACGGGATCGAAACCAATATCAAATCCTACGGGATCCATTGTGGCATTGTGCCTTTACAAGTGTCCTCCATTGTCATTTAAATCCTAATTTATTGGTTTGTCACTGAAATTGAGGGATACGAATGTTAGACCCTCTACTGAATAATGATGAATGAACGAAAATAAATTGCTCTAATAACTCCGACAAGATAATCTCCCCTCCTTATGTTATCTTTGCGAACATAATTAGAAACACACAAAAGCTCTTCATGAAATAATAATTAGATGTGTCTTTCGATTACTATTACAGAAAATTTTGTTGTCGTCTCTAAGGTTCTAGCATTATGTCATTGTTTTGGGTTTGGATTGGAATTAGGGTCTTAATGAGTATAGTATCATTAATTAAATAATATGATTATATGAAATTATGGCAATGTCATCATCTACGCTATGTATACAGAGAGTTTCTGACCGTGGAGCTTTAAATTCAAGGTTCGATTCTACGCGCATAACTAAGTTAGTTCTTAAGATTGTTTTTTTGGAATCTTTTTGTATTTTTTATTTCAATTCCAAATTTTTACTTTTACGGTCAATACGGTCATCCCGTAAAACCGAAATTGAAAATACAAACTGAAATATAGATGCACAGAAAAACCAGAAAAATAAGACCAGCACTGGGAATCAAATCCAGGTCCTCGGTATTCCGTACCGCGTGCTATACCGCTACACCACTGCTTGACCAGCAGCTTGACCAGCAGTGGTGTAGCGGTATAGCACGCGGTACGGAATACCGAGAACCTGGGTTCGATTCCCAGTGCTGGTGTTATTTTTCTGGTTTTTCTGTGCATCTATATTTCAGTTTGTATTTTCAATTTAAGTTACTTCTATTTTAAAGCATTTTCAAATAACTTTAATTTGGATAATTTATTGATCCGCAACGTTTAATCGTTAAATCAGTGTATCGGACATAGCGGTGTCATTCCTGTCTCTTGATACGGGGGCCTTTAAAAAAAAATTGATATTCATTTGACATCTCTTCGATAAATATTTACCAATGTGCTATCAATTTCGTATTGTATCGCATACATTGAAAATTACATTGAATCTGTATGTATTTTAAAAAGTTGCAGAGCAAAAGTAGCTCAGTTATGCGAGTAGAATCGAACCTTGGGCTTTCTCTATTTAAATTTTCTTAACCAATGGTTTAGTGTGACTAAAAGCTGTTTGTCAGTCAGTCAATCAATCAGTGATTTTACTCTGTTATGGATATATATTCCCGATCCCAAAGCCTTTTACCTATTGTAGTTTATAGACTTTACTTAATACAATTCGAAGGAAGTCAAACAAATGGGGTTTCTCCATTAAAGCAGTTTCAAAATCAATTTCCTCCGACTTAATTATCTTAATCTAAATTCTGACAGTCTTAAACTAAGTTTAATTGGGCTGTGTAGCAGACCGACGTACGAATTTTATGGACGTGAGTTTCCATTAGGCAACCGCCAAACTTTGCCAATTCGTTATCACTTTTCAGAGCTTCAAACTGTAAATACTTTGATGTCGTAAATCAAGCCGGCGACAACAGTTTTCACTACGAGTAAGTATACATAGTTTATAGTTTTCTTTGGATGTCGCGGTCGGTGGTTGGGTGTTGGTTACGAAATTTTTGAGCATTTGTTTCATGAAAGTCGGGTCGATAGTATTGTTGATTTTGTTTGTATTTTCTTCAGAGGTGTGCAGTTTTTGCGCGATGTATGAATAAAAAAATGCTTTTACGTTTTAGACCAGATACAATCTCTATATGTTCGGTTTGACTAAAAAAGTATGCGGGCGAAATTGGGAATGGGATGGGAGGAAAAAAACCTTATAAGTAACTTTATTTGCGTTGTCTGTCTACTCTGCGTATTCACACCGGCCCAGTGCTTGTGGGAACTTCACATACACGATTGATTCATCATCATGTCAGCCGAAAGACGTCCACTGCTGGACATAGGCCTCCCCCAAGGCTCTCCACTCAGACCGGTCTTGTGCTTTTCGCATCAACAAATCTTAACCAGGTCGTCGCTCCATCTTGTTGGAGGCCTACCGACAGCTCGATTCGACACGATTGATTGCTTCGCAGGTTTTTCCTTTATAGCGGTAAATGGTCGCATATCAGTAGGTATACTGGTTTTTAATCATCATAGCCATTGAATTATCTGCCAGGCTGTGGAATCGGCTACCGACCTCCATCCGGCAATCCCCCACCGTGGGATCTTTTAGGGAAGGCTTGAGAAGAATGTAGCTTGCACCTTCTCCTTAAATATTTGAGAACATTCCTTTGTTAATATGCTTATATATTATATGTATTATGGTCATATATATAGTAGTTTATTTATTTATATTGTAGTTTATGTATTATATTGTTTAAAGCACTGTATAGTAGCTTCCATTATTTTAACTCTAAAACTCACCCTTTGTCGGACCCTAACGTATTGCTCCTCTCCTCTCATCCACTCAAAGGTTGACTGGTAGAGATCCCTTAAAGGGATAAGTCCGCCTTTGTACAAGTATCTTAAAGTTTGTCAGTAATGTTTTGTTAATTTTCTTTTGTACAATAAAGAGTTTACATACATACATACATACAATTAATCCCACTAAAAAATGCGAAAGTTTGTACGTCTGTTTGTTAATTTGTTTGTTTGTTGCTTTATCACGTCTAAACCGTTGCACCGATTTAAATGAAATTGGGTAAACAGATAGTTTGAGTCCCGGGAAAGGACATAGGATAGTTTTTATCCCGGAAAATTTCATAGTTCCAGCGGGATAGTGACTACCGAATTCTACGCGGACGGACTCGCGGGTAACAGGCTAGTACAGTAATATGTTAGAATGCTAATCTATTGAATAACTAATCGTTTTCCATTTAACCATAAGATCGCGTGACCCAACAGTTTCGATGCGAACGAGTTTTACAAACTTGTTATATAGTCGGTCGAAACTTCGTATTAGGTAGGAAATAAATCACGGAACGCCCCTATTGAGTGGGCGGAGATATTATGGAGCTCTTTTTGTTTGGCCAATACCCAATATCGAAAATACAAACTGAGACATGGATGCACAGAAAAACCAGAAAAAGAGACCAGCGCTGGGAATCGAACCCAGGTCCTCAGCAATCCGTGCTGCGTGCTATAACCCCTACACCACCGCTGGACAGGAATCTAGACACGAATTTTTCCTATGCATACATATCTCAGGTTGCTTATTTCTACTACGCTACTTATGCAGCACGGATTGCTGAGGACCTGGGTTCGATTCCCCGCGCTGGTCTCTTTTTCTGGTTTTTCTGTGCATCCATGTCTCAGTTTGTATTTTCGATATGGTTTCACGGGATACCCGTAAAAGTAACAAATTTGGAGTTGAAATAAAAAATACAAAAAGACTCCAAAAAACCAATCACAATACCCAATAATTTCAGGGAGATTGTAAAACTAAAACAATAGTACTGACGTTATTTTTAAACATCCCGCTAGGGGAAATTCCTTGAACATTCAGAATTATACAAATAATATTTTGTGAAACTATTTTTAGGACCCTACAAACTTGACTTATGTTATGTTGTGTAGTACCCAGTACAAGCCTTTGGGACTAGGTCAATTGGTGTAAATTGTGCCGTGATATTTATTTAATATTTTTCGGCACGAAACTCTTGATGATCGAATCCGACATGCACTTGGCATGTTCCACTGTTTCAGTTCGAATGTTATCTTCTGCAAAAAAGCCCTGGTAGCCTAGTGACTATGGTCTGACAAGATAAAGGTGCGACCAAACCGCTGCTTAAAAAACGGTGACGGCACTCTCCACACCGCTGCTTAAAATACGGAATCGCAGTGACGTGTCGTAAACTTCAGGTCTTTACCGAACAAAAGTCACTGCGATTCCGCATGCTAAAAAAACGGTACGCATACGAGGCGTCACTGCGATTCCGTGTGTGGAGAGAATGCAATAAAAACGGTGCGCATCCGGTGCGTCACTGCGATTCCGTGCCGTCACCGTTTTTTAAGCAGCGGTTTGTTCGCACCTTAATCCCGGGCACCCACTCCTGAATTTTCCAAAATGTGCATGATAATGTTGTTTTTGTACCGTACGTACAAGTTTACAAACCATGGCCGTAGCATTAATTCTAACAATAACTTTTTTATGATAAATAGATAATTAGAATAAGTATATTTACTTACTTGCTATATTTATTTGCTTGCTATATTTACTTGCTAGTTAATTGATTATTTTATTTATAATTATATTTATATTATTAATATTTATTTGATGTGATTATATTACGAATTTTTAAAATGTTTTATTGTAAGTATGACAACAACCAACCTCGAGTTTCTATCGACGATATACTTAATATCACAGCGCCCATCAAACTCATTCGCCTTATGATTTCATTAAAACAGAAAGCAGTTGTGATTAAATTATACCTCCAAATGGAGTGGTAAAATCTAATATCCGTTCCTTACGCTCCAGAAAACGATTAAAATGAGACTGAATTGGTCCGAGTCTTATTGAAAATTGCAATTCTGCAGTTAAACCAAATGAAGTTCAAATGGGTTTAAGTCAAACTGCGATTGGTCCTTTAAGAAAAGTCAAAGAAGTTTGGCTTTTCATATTGGAATTGGAATTTATTGAAGTTCTCCATTGATACATCTTAGGGTCACACCTTTTTGTTACCCGATAAGACTGTACATTTACTTTACTATTTATATATGTACTTAGGTACTGTTGCCCGCGACTTATTCTGCATAATAAAATGGATAATCATATTTTCTCTTCCGCAAAGCAGTGTGATCAAGGTAAAAAAAAATTAAGCGGTTTATTTCAAGCAAAAAAACAAAAAGCATTTTACAACAATAAGAGTGAGTCCTTAATCCTAATTTAAAGGATTTTGCGTGGCCTCGGTTAGCGAAAGACTGAGTTGCTCACGCGTTATTAGTGTAATATGTCGCAATACTTAAATATGTCTATTTCTTTATTAGTAACAAAATAACATGATATTTACCCCGAGCTATATGTCCAAAAATGTAATTGAAATAATAATATGATATTATGGGATTTAATTTAAAAAAGACTCTCACTCAAAAACTGTTACGGTTTTGTGCTATAGGTAGTGCTGCACTCTGACGGCAGAAAATTGCCGTAATATTTTCTATTGACAACAGATAAGTACTTTCATAGTCCGAAGAACTAAAGATACCGACACAGCTTGAAGAATATGCAAGTTGATGTAGCAATGGGCGGGCCACATCTCTCGAAGAACAAATAAACGTTGGGGGAAAAAGCGACTACGAACCGAAAGGCGAATAGCGTGTGCAGGCCTCCCACTAGATGGACGTGGCGTGGCGTAAGTGGGAGGCTTTTGTTCAGCAGTGGACGTCTTTCGGCTGATGATGGTGATGATGAATACTTCCATAAAGAACAGATGTTTCATTAAGTTTAAACATCAAATTTTTCCCCTATGAAAGTATAAAACTCGCAATCCGTTGGAAACAATAATGAATACCTGTATTTTTGAAGCTTATTAAATTGAATAAATAAATATTGGTCAAGTGCGAGTCGGACTCGTACATGAAGGGATCCGTAAACAGTTTAGTAAAAGTTTTTCTTAAAATGCTTCTAATATAAGTTTTTTATTGCTGTATGTACTTTATGCCCTGCTTACCAAAGTACTCGTCAAGACGAATCAAACGAGGTTGTGTCGTTTATCACAGAGTTCCTATGGTCACCCGCTAGCTTTTTCATCAGATCAACTCCATGACATAATAATATGACATAAGTACATACTGAAATTTTGTTACTCAATGTATGTCACATGAAATTACTGAATGCATGTCACTTGTATGTTATTAGCATATCCCTAATACGGGATCTCTTCCAGATAACCGAGAATCATTGCAAAGCACGAACTTAGTCGATTTTACAGCAATATGCCAATAGTCCATTACCTTACCTTACCCTTACCTGCTTTAGGTATTAGATCCTGTTTCAGTGCATCAATATTTAGAACGAGTAAAATTTTCATTGTCAACATACTATGAATTCTAAATGTCGCATTTGCAGATTACAGTAGCATTTTGAATAAATAAGTCCCGTCACGTCTCGTGATCCTAGAAATATTCGAAGACCTGAAGTGCATTGGATGCATACTTTGACAGAAAACATCGAATCGTAATCCCTCAGTCATTGTACGTCGAAACAAGAGAAGAGCTATAAATATTTTATGAACTTTTATGTGCTTGTGTATCTCTTCTGGGATTCGTTTTGTATTAAAATTTGTGGGGTATAGTGTAAAATGTGCGGGGACGATTACTCAAATGGTACACGTATCAATTAACGTATATTTTTCAAACAAGAATAATAAGTACCCTTTTCAGTTATTAATTAGGAAAAATAGTTATGAAAACAACACCAGGTAGTATCGATTCAGTAAAATCTTTTTTCAGTAAAATAAAATAACAGTATAAAGCTGATTGGTTATTTGGAGTCTTTTTGTATTTTTTATTTCAACTCCAATTTGTTACTTTTACGGGTATCCCGTGAAACCATATCGAAAATACAAACTGAGACATGGATGCACAGAAAAACCAGAAAAAGAGACCAGCGCTGGGAATCGAACCCAGGTCCTCAGCAATCCGTGCTGCGTGCTATAACCCCTACACCACCGCTGGACAGGAATTTAGACACGAATTTTTCCTATGCATACATATCTCAGGTTGCTTATTTCTACTACGCTACTTATGCAGCAGCACTAGCGACATCTATGTTTTTCGCTCTCATCGAGAGACGTCACATTCTATCGGAACCAACCGCTCACCCAGACAAGAGATGTCGCTACTAAGCAATCAAATTATGATTGGTTATTTGGAGTCTTTTTGTATTTAATAAGCAACCTGAGATATGTATGCATAGGAAAATTCGTGTCTAAATTCCTGTCCAGCGGTGGTGTAGGGGTTATAGCACGCAGCACGGATTGCTGAGGACCTGGGTTCGATTCCCAGCGCTGGTCTCTTTTTCTGGTTTTTCTGTGCATCCATGTCTCAGTTTGTATTTTCGATATGGTTTCACGGGATACCCGTAAAAGTAACAAATTTGGAGTTGAAATAAAAAATACAAAAATACTCCAAATAACCAATCATAATTTGATTGCTTAGTAGCGACATCTCTTGTCTGGGTGAGCGGTTGGTTCCGATAGAATGTGACGTCTCTCGATGAGAGCGAAAAACATAGATGTCGCTAGTGCTGCTGCATAAGTAGCGTAGTAGAAATAAGCAACCTGAGATATGTATGCATAGGAAAATTCGTGTCTAAATTCCTGTCCAGCGGTGGTGTAGGGGTTATAGCACGCAGCACGGATTGCTGAGGACCTGGGTTCGATTCCCAGCGCTGGTCTCTTTTTCTGGTTTTTCTGTGCATCCATGTCTCAGTTTGTATTTTCGAGTATAACGCTGCTTCTTTTTAATAGAAGATCAATTTGGCTGAATTATTACTTGTGTACAAAATTATTTACATTATTTTTAGTCATTAAAATTTTTTGTTACATTTTTTGAAATATCTATGTACATTTTCCCAAAACCATCAAGTTATGTCAAACAAGAAGGCTCCAGTTTTCTACTCAACAAACGTTCCAAAATCATCTGTTAAATGCAAGGTAAACAAGTAAACAAATCCAGACACACAGCTCTCAAGCAAGGCGGTTTCTAATCTCATTGAATTAATATACAATTCCCTGTGATAGCAACTCGACAGGAAATTAGCTGGGCCCTCGGAAATTTGGACCAATTACAGTTTTAACCTCCTGGGTACAAGGCGTTACTTAGATAATTGGCGAGGTTGTCTCACCCTGATTGATATTTTCAGAGCCGTAATATTCGCCACTTGCTTACCTTTTGGGCTCATATTCAAGGAATTTCTTTAGAGTATAAACACGCCTTAGGAATTTTTGTCGAGCAAAGTATGAAAGTATAAAAGGCTAGTCTCAATACAGCGTCCGCAAACTTTTCGTAACTGCTCACCATCGTGGTTTTTAAGTGAACAATAAGTTGCCAATTCTTTATGTATTTCATGTTTTTCCATAGAACCCATTAAATAACAAATGTTTGTTTTTAATTATTGCTTTGTTCAGTTATAGGCTGCGAAGGAGTGATCAGTCAATTACTATTTCCAAACCAACGTATTTCCAAATTACTTTTCCAGTTGAGACGTTTTGGTACAAATACTCGCAATAAAAGAAAACCTATTACACTTTATTTATGTATGGGCTCTCCAGTTGCTATTGTCATTGTAAAAACAACAAATGTCTTTCACTTTGGTCTCACTGCGGAGAATAGCAGATAAAAGGTTGCCGTTTAATTTGATTGAAGAAATCTTTCTTTGTCATTTAATTGTATCAGTGGAGTACACAGATTGGCAAAATGGAAATTGGCATTGGGTTAGAATTTAATTCAACGTTCGCTGCTGTTACCAAATTAATTTTACGAGTCATCAATCAATCAATCATGTTGTTTGATAAAATCACAAAATAATTTATGTCCTTTCAGGCAGCGTAACCACCAACGTGGTGCATTCTTCAGCCTTCTCATCAGCTGCTCACTCGTCCGTTTGTCTATTTAATAAATCACAAAGTTTTTGCAGGAGTATTATTTTTAATAAAGGCTTTTTTTGTTGACTGTGCATTTGTGGCGTTATCTGGGAAAAGGTACCTTGTTGTCGGTATTGAGTTATTGATATTCCCATAATCTGCATACATTTAGCTATCGTACCATGTAAGAAACATGCATGTAGGTTTAATAGATATTTAAAAAAAAAGTCTTGAACCTCAAAAGCCAGAAAAGGTGAGTATGAGAAGATAGATAGATAGATAGATAGAAACTTTAATCGTCATAACAAAATAACATGGCTCTATACACGTTTTTGATAAAAACAAAGGAATAAACATTAAGAAGACAAGAAAATTTAATTCAAACTTAACACCCAATAAAAGTATGTTGTTGTTGGAATTTAAGTACATAGATAACATGCTATTTGGGGAGTAGATTGTACGGGCTTTCAGGTTTCAGGAACAATTTGTAATTGGACAACTCTTTTCTTATAGTTTACCTTGCCAAAGTGCATAAAGTAAAAAAAAATGTTGATGGATTTTTTACTTAATTTTATATTTATAGTATATTTCGATTGGATTTAATTGAAGGAAAAATATTATGCGTAATTGGATATTAAATAAGAACTACTCCGTTTTGAATTAACGTTGTTTATTATATAAAAAAAAAAAATTTAACAAAAATAATTTTGTGGTTTACAAATGTAATTAAACAGTAAAATCAACAAACGTTTATATTTAGTACGCTAAAACATAGCCAAATGAGATCAAATTAACTCAACAAATCTTAAAAAAGTAGTTTTTTCAGTCTCAAAATTTAAGGTAAAGTTTAGTAAAAAGTTGGTACAATCAATATATATTTTCTAAAAGGGACCTTATCGTCGGTGGTCAATATTCAGTGATATAAAGTGATATGACCTTATTGTCGGACGTAAAATGTTTAGTGACATAGTTAAGAATAAGATTTAAAAAAATGCTTTTGATTTGTAGTTGTAATTACTTATTAATTGTTATTATTATTATTATTATAAATCAACCTCTAAAGACACAAATTGGCGTAAATCGTTCGCCTCGCTTTCAACTCGCCCGCAAATCGCTAGTGTGATAAGGCCCTAACTAGCTACCGCCTAGTGGTGGCCAGTTTGATGATTTACCTTACTCTAATTAAACGCATTTTATGATGATTCTGATTGACGTTTTTTACGCGCCGACAAGCACCGCACTGGGCCCGCGTGGGAACTACTGCCCAAGCTCTCTCATTCTGAGAAGAGGCCTGTGCCTAGCAGTGAGACGTATATAGGCTGGGATGATGATGATGATGATGATGATAACGCGCCGACAAAGTACCGACGTCCGACACGTCTTTCAAACCGATACTGAGCGCACAGAAAGCATTCAAGAGCGGCACCGACAACAAGGTACCTTTCTTACTAAACTTTAAGGGATGTTTTAACTCATAAAAAAAACGATTTAAAAACTCGAGTCTCTGTCAAATTAAAATTTAGACCCTGCTTATTAATATAGAGTAAAAAAAAGAAAAAAAGTTTTTTTCGACATTTTACTTTAAACGCGGAAAACAGAACCGACAACAAGGTACCTTTTCCCAGATAACGCCACATTTGACTATAATTGCATCATCATCTGAAGTACGTCTTATTCGTAATTACCAAGTTTCAAGTCGATACAATTTACTGAAGAGTTCAATCCTGCGGAGACGATCTTAATCAGGGCACCAGAATTTCACTACCAGATTATTGTATTGTTACTGAACTTACAAAGAAAGGGTGCCAATTTACAGCTCAAGCGGATGTACAAAAAGTGGGTGAAAAATTGATTGCTAAATTCCAAGATGTATAATTACATTACATTACATTTAAAGTTATATAAACGTTTTGAACATGAAACTGCCGTGAGACTAGCTCACTCATATTAAATATATTGACCCGGATAACTCACGTCTTAAATCGAGTTTAGCTTGACATGTTTCGGGCTAATTCGTAGCCCTTCGTCTTCGGAGCAACTGCAATAGAAAATTAGCAATGAAAAAGCTCTTGTTCAGGAAAATAATTTATGCACAATCTTTACATGAAGATCTTTTTGAGCACTTACATATTTGTCGTGGATTGAGAGAATAGGTACGTCTCTTTTTCACTGGAGGGGCATTAAAAGGGTGTCAGCTGTCAGACCGCGACAAATGGTTGTCGCGACACATTGTGACAGGTGATATTATACGACATTCGGTACCAGAAATCCGGGCAGCGAAGGTATAAACTTAAACCACGGCTGTAATGAAAAAAAAAACAAAAAATAATAATTGGGAACTGACTTGAACAGATATTTCGATTAGAATTCCTCAAACTCATCAGTAAAACATAAAACCACTGAAAAGAACCTTTTGTTGGTTCGTTATTAATGTTAGCAGAAAAATGGGCACAGCTGGATACAGGACGCCCGCAAAGAATGTTATAATCACAAGTACATCGGAGTCCTGTAATCTTTATCCTGGTGATCAGTCCACCTTGTCGAAGGCATACCGCCACTGCCTTTTTCGGTACGTAGCCGGCAAAAAAAAACTTATACATTTGAACACCTCTGCCATTGCTACCGTCGGTTAAGTAAAATTAGGATCGATATTCTTTTTTTTTTAATAGAACCAAATTTATTTCACTAATTTGAATAGTTTCTCGAATTTTAAAATTAACCATAGCCAACCACGCAACTTCATTGTAAATCACTTTGGGGCTTAAATACAGTGCTGCAATTTACATTAAGATATCTGCAAGGAATGGATGCTTCGGGCTACAATTGATGGCCATTACGTACTTAATGTTTGACCCATATATCTTCGATTAAAGTGCTTAGAACGTTGCATGTTATCTTTTCTCTTATTTCAAGTGTATTAAGATTTACAATTATTGAAACTCTTCTTCCCAGAGCATAATTTTGGTTTAATATTAATTAATTCCTGTTTATTTCAGTCTTTTTCGTCCCGCGAAAACTTTACACTTTTCTGGGGATCAACAAGTCTTTGTTAATTTGGAATATAAGGAATGAGTTCCTGAGATTTTCCTTCCAGTCCTATAATCCGTCCTACTTGGCGTAAAACGTCCACTGCGAGACATAGACCTCCCAATATCCCCCATAGAACTCCAGTTGCTTCTTTATAAATGAATTGAGAAATAAACTTACTCAATACAGTACAATACAAATTAATATTATAAATAAAGTGTTGATTAGCAACTCGCACAGTCTGAGCTTTCGGCAATAAAAATCACTCAACAAAATGATCTATTCAAAAACTGTAAATCAGCGAAGACTACAGTCAGAAAAAATCCCTATACGAGTAATCTTGTATAAAAAGTTAGACATTTACAAAGACTTAGCGGCTGTTTCACCATCCATTGATTAGTGTTAACTGGCGGTTAGGTGTGATGCCGTCTCTATTTGTTTTGTTCGAATAGACGGAGACGGCATCACATTTAACCGTCGGTTAACGCTAATCAATGGATGGTGAAACAGCCCCTTATTTTTTACAAAGCGCTAGTTATCAACACGCTCAGTGTGCTTTTGGCAATAAAAACCAGTATATGAGCCGCTGCCGTCGTTAACGTCACCTGCTCCACCCGTGAAAGTTCGTGTAAAATCCAATCATACGCTACAAGTTTACTCTACAGAAGTCAGTCTTTAATACCGCTTGCAATATGTTTTAGTGGTCAAAAATAAGCAAATGCAATTATGACGTTTTTTAATCAATTAATAAGATTAATGTGTATTATAATTATAGTTTTAGTCATTAGAATCTAACTGCGCCTTTTAAATTTTTCGAAATTGCTTAACTTTTTATATTGCCAAAAGAAGCATAAGAAAAAAAAAAGTAAAGAACAAAAAACTGAAGTTCAATATGTTATAATTAAAAGACTACTCTATTTATCGCTCCAACGCTCTTTATATAACAGTTTACAATTTTTTAGAAAAAAATGTCTCTCAATTTCCTATTCAAATGCTGCTGTTACAATTCTGCGTGATTAAGCACGAAAACATCCTAAATAAAATCATGATAAGCACCTGCAACGCGTAAATCACTTTTATGTACGTATCCCGGTATTCTGGATAACTCGCCAGGTATTTTTTGGAGAAATACGAGGAAAGTTTTTCATTCTTCCGTTTTTGAGCTTAATTCGACACAAAGGAAATTTATACTTGGAATATTACACTACCTAGTATGTAGATGAACTACAAACAATTAATTTCCCCATTAACTTACCTTACCTCAAGGTCGCGGGTGAACAAAATAATTTTTTAGAGTTCATTGATATGGACCTCCGCAAAGTAACGCCTGATGAAACTAAAAATGGGTACCTATTGGGGTTTAAAACCAGGTCAAATTACACTAAGTACTGTCATCTACTTGATTACGCGTGTTCATAGCGTTTCGTGTGTCACAGAGGAACAAGGAACGATCTATTGAAAAAAAAACTATAACAAATAATTGAACCGACTAGCAGGAGTGGACCTTTAGTAGTCTACCTCGCTTACATACTATAATAATATATTGGGCTTCAATCACTCCTGCTGACTCGTGCTGAGGCACCGACTTCAGACTGGTAGAAAATTATTTTCATGGTTTTTATAGTCGGTTCAATTTTTTTTTAATAATATGTTTCACGCTTTTTAGTGTAAACTATCTAAGATACAATAGTTTAATGTCAACTGCTCATCACCTTTAATGAAAGGTTGCTTTTTCCGGTGCAGAGACGTTCATCATTATTGAGGAATCCTGGTGCTTCACCACCCATTCCATTTCACCATATGTATTAAAAAGGTGTAATATACCTAATTAACATGAATGTCAAAAAAAAATCGTCAATGAATTTTACTTGTCTGAACTGGTATGTTAATCAAAAATCCCAATGGACAAAATAAACGTATCCTGCAAACCGCTCTGAACTTAGCAGAGTTCATTTTAAAGTTAGCTTTCGAAGAGCAAGCGCCAGTTTCTGGGTGTTTTATTGTGGGCGCTTCATCATTAATGCAGCGAACAATAGCAGCATTTAGTCCCTCGGGATCTCCGGGTCCTAAGTATGTTAGCGCGGGAGTCCCGCATTACGAATGCAGGCATTGACGATGTGCAGAGGTCAATTACGAGCTATGTTTGAGCGTCACGGGATCAATTTGTGGACAGAAAAAGTCGACTGCAATAAAACGGGTAGCAATTGACGATGTTTTCTTTTGTTTTGTTTTGACAGATAGACAGACATGGCGAAACTATCTCCATTTTTGCCATTTTGGCTCCGGAACCCTAATAAATGGGAAATGTGTCACTGTGTCCACAGTGGTGTACAGAATGAAACATTACATATTTAACAAAGAAACGTGAAAACTAATATAAGCTGTTTCATAATTTTAAGACGTATTTATGTAATACGTAATACGCACGTACGTTATTTATATTATATTTTTGTATTGTTTTTTTATATTTATTGTCTATTAATTCTACGTTTCTCCTGTCTGTTATCTCTGCCACCTACATTAGTCTGTTCATATTTATTAATTTCCCAGAAATTGGTTGTCTAGAAGAGATTGCTTTTTAGCGATAAGACCGCCTATTGTCTACCTGAATTTTTATATTTTTGTAATGTCTCTGTACTGCTTTTGGTGATCAATAAAGAATATTTGTATTGTATTGTATTGTAGGTATTGTACTTATTTATGTAAATGCACGGATATAATTAAAACAGTTTTAATTACTTTAACTATAATCAGCCTCATTAAAAGTCCCATGCGTAAATGTTTCATTGTTGACTACCTAAGGTATTTTATATTAACCTCGAATTTTTGCCTGCTAAATTGTGCCACTTCAACACGTGATCAAGTCCACGATAATCTACGAAATATGTTTAATATTAGGAAAGTATCAAATATACTGAATTTCTAACTATAATTTAATGAAAAATCTACAAAAAAATGCTAAAAATATTTACTTTCGTGACAATAATACGGAAAAAGCTCCGTGGACACATGTTCCTCCAAGTGACGCCGATGCAAAGTATGCAAACTGGAGTACAGTGGGGTTTCTCAAGGGTGTTCTTACGCGATATAGTGCACGATCTGGTAACGTGGCACTTTAGAAATATCGCAATGTTTCACTGTGTACCTAAGTTTCATTGTTAGACACTTGACCCTACACAATCAGCCAAGGTCACTACTTACTATATGTTGGTGTTTAATAAAGAGTTATTGTATTGTATTGTCAGCTCTCTTTCAGCGCCCTATAATTTTCGACCATTTTGCCCACATTTGTTAATAGATTTAAAATTTGAACATATATTTGAAAGACCAAAGTAAATAGGTACACCTAAAATTAAAAATAAAACTCGACTTTACTGAATAATTAATTTTTATTTTATTTTTTCCCATGTCGTCATGAATAATTGTGTCTTTTTCTTTCTAGTAAACAAATAACGAAAAGAAAGACACTATTATACAGTACTATTACGGTATGGTAATAGCATTGCAAGGGTACTTCAAGCTATTGATAGCACGTGCATGACTGACTTTATATATTCAACTGGGACGGTTTGCAGCATCTAATAGTGTTTGATTGATAATGAAAACTAAATTTAAACGTCAATATGACGACCAGATGGCCTAGTGGTTAGAGAACCGGACTACTAATTACGGTTCGATTCCCGTGTCGGGGCAGATATTTGTATGAAAAATATGAATGTTTAATATGTATTTAAGTACGTATCTATATCTATATATTTATAATTTATCCGTTGCTTAGTACCCATAACACAAGCCTTGCTAAGCTTACTTTGGGACTAGGTCAGTTGGTGTGAATTGTCCCGTGATATTTATTTATTCATATGGGTGAACAGATCTGTGTGAAAATATTACTTAGATAATAATTTTACTTTATAATATTAAAAAATGTTTTCAATTTCTCTGGATAGCGCTAAGCAAATTCTCAACATTAACTAAAAAGCTACAGCTAGTAATTCGTAAATAAATAGTATATTGTGTAAATAAAAGCTTTAAACGATATGTCAAGTAAAATATTACGGATCACTAGCTTTCGTTTAAAAGGTTGATCGAAATATTTTATTAATCAAATACCTACTCATTCTACTGTCTTTCATCTATGTATACCATTGACGATGTTCAATACACGAACATAAAATAAATATTAAAATAAATTAAAATGTAAACATAAAGAAAAAATATTTATCAATGGCAACATTAAATCTAATCTTATCTATGTTTAAAATCTGTTGTCTATGTTTTCTCTCTCTTCTATCTAGACTCCTGTCAGTCAGTGGCCTTCTAATTTGCTGGCCCAAAAAATACATTTTTTATGTATAAATTACAGTGTTTGCAATAAGAAAACTTCAATAAAGTTAATTATAAATATTCTCGCGTGTTTTTATACATGCGAAAGTGGTCCTTCGAGCAGAATACAACTAGTGCGAACACACCAAGTTACAAGGTACAACGTGCCGGCCGGCCATAGCGGTATTTACGGTATTTATACAACAATCGTCGTACTAATTTCAATCCTGAGAAGAAACGGTGCCGGTGTTCAGATTCCATATATTTGAACCCATCATATTGCACCATCAATCAAAAGAAACAACAATAAAAGTTTCTGTATCTATCAATAATTACAACTAGGTATATACCTATAGATATCCTAAAGCCAAGAAGGCAAAAGGAGTTTTCGCGGCAATTTTGACTGCAGTCCTGGCGTTGACGTTGACGTTACGTCACTTCGATTCCCACTGACATTTGATAGTGACAGCTCGACGTATCCTATCCGCGCGCGAACTCGTCAAGTGAAAAGTGAAGTGTTTACTTAATGTTTTCGCGAATCCTTTGGTGAAAATTGTGCATTTTATCATAAAAAATGGAAGACCTTAAGCGTTTAAAGGCGCAGCGTGGTCAAATAAAGGCGAAGTTTACGCGCAATGAGACTTTCGTCAACAATACAGTGTCGCTTGCGGAAGCCAGCTACGAAATGTTAGAGGCAAGGCTACAACAACTTGTAAGTGACTTTAAAAATTATGAGAACATTAATTTAGACATTTTGTGCCTTGATGAAAATGATAGTGAGGACATTTCACTGTTAGAAGAAAAGTATTTTCATGGAACAGCCAAGATAAAGCAGGCCATGGCGGGTCGCCAAACGGTTGAGCAAAGCTCCTCTAGTTCTAGTAACAACAATTGCAGCGTAAAGCTGCCTAATATTGAAATATCATCCTATGATGGTAAAGATTTCACCAAATACCGACCCTTCATGGACCTGTTTATGGCAGTTATTGATAAAAATAAGAGTTTGTCAGACATTCAAAAATTGTTCTACTTGCGTAAATATCTATTAGGAGATGCATTGTCAGTCATTATAAACCTGCCTATGGTAAATGAGTCATATCCTGAAGCCTTGGCACTTCTTAAGAAACGGTTTGATAATAAATCTCGTGTCATATCAAACCACATCAACCTCATTTTAGACTTACCTCAAATGCAGAAAGGTACCGCAAGCTCCATAAGAGCATTTATTTCAGAAGTTCAGCAACAAATATATGCATTGAAAAACCTGGAACAGCCAATTGAGCAATGGGATATGTTACTTATTTCAGTATTGAGCCGAAAATTGGACTCTTATACATGTAGAGCATACCATCTTGACAGGGAAAACCCTGAAAATTTACCTACCATTGCAGAATTCATTTCATTTTTGGAGCGTCGCGCTATAGCATTAGAGGACAGTCCTGCACAAAAAAGTACTTACTATGACAGTACCCGGGGCAAGTCCATTCCTTGTAAAGTCAGCAATGCTGTAACAAAAGAAACAATAAAACAAATTGTATGTACCTATTGCAAACAAACTCATCCTATATATTTGTGCCCTAAATTTAAAACTGCCTCTACAGCTGAAAGAGTGAACTTTGTCAATTCAAATAATTTGTGCAAAATATGCCTAAAAGCTCACACAAGTAAGTGCAAATACAATTTTAAATGTAAACAATGTAGTCAGAGCCATAATTCACTTTTACATGAGGATTTAAATGAAGAGCAGGTTGTTACATTGCATTCTAACAACCACTCACATAACAATATATTGCTACCCACTGTGCAGGTCAAAATAACTGACAAATTTGGACATGATATTTGTGTAAAAGCACTACTGGACAGTGGCAGTCAAGCTTCAATAATAAAAAGGTCACTTGTTGATCAGTTGCAGTTGAGCCCAACAACAATAAAAACCAACATTATTGGAATAGGCAACAATAACAATCAAATTAGTCAGTCTGTCAATGTGTCATTGAACTCTCAGGTTCACAATGTCAAATTTCAAGTAAAATGCCATGTTGTGGACTCAATTACAACAAATTTGCCACAAACTTACTTTGATGTCAATAACATTAAAATACCTACTCATATACAGCTGGCAGATGTCAGTTTTAATGTACCATCTGAGATCCCTTTATTATTGGGCGCAGACTTGTATTTCAAAGCATTGTTGGATGGTCATATATCATTAAGCAATGGGTTGGTTTTGCAAAACACCTTGTTTGGCTATATAGTAGGTGGCTCGATTGTATGCCACAATAGTAGAAATGGTATTAATGACAATACCAACTTAGTTTCAAATCATGTTGTTCAATGTGAGAGTAGTTTGGATGACATCATGCAACAGTTTTGGCTGTCTGAAAAAGTCCCTGAAGTGCAAAATAAAACAAATTGTGAATTTCAGGAGGCAGAGAAAATTTTCAAAGGTTCAATGAACTTAAAAAACAATAGGTTTTATGTAGATATGCCCCTGAAAGAGCCATTACATGAGATTCAAATTGGGGATTCGTTCTCAGCTGCACTTCAGAGATTTTATGCATTAGAAAAAAAGTTTAAATCTCATCCATACTACTTTCAACAGTATAAGAAATTCATAAATGAGTATATATCGCTGGGACATGCTAAAATAGTTGACATATATGATTATGATGTCTATAATGACCCCGTTTACTTTCTCGCGCATCATGCCGTGTTAAACGAAGATAGCAAAACAACAAAGTTGCGAGTAGTATTCAATGGGAGCATGAAAACGCGAAATGATGTATCACTTAATGATCTCATGTTGAATGGACCTATAGTTCAGAGTGAGCTGTTTGATGTACTTACCACATTCAGGACTTACCGTTACACATTAATGTGCGATATCGAAAAAATGTTTCGACAAGTTTACATAAACAGTCACCACACACCTCTTCAGAACATCTTGTGGCGGGATGATCCAAACAAACCTATAGTTTGTCTCCAGCTGCAAACAGTGACTTATGGTCTGAAAGCATCTACTTACCTAAGTACCAGGTGTTTGATAGAGTTGGCTCTCCTCTATAAGGACAAGTATCCACTGGCTGCAGATGCTATATTAAAAAATACTTACGTTGATGATGTCATCTGTGGCTCCGACTCCGTAGATCAGCTGCAGGACCTGAAACAGCAACTAATAAATTTATTAAAGTTAGGTAGCTTTACCTTACACAAATGGTGTTCAAATAATACTGAAATTTTAAAAAATATTGAGGAAAAACAAAGGTATTTTGAGGAAATTGACCTAAACAAAGATAATATTATAAAAACATTAGGATTAAAATATAATATACTCACCGATACACTGATGTTCACAAGTCCAAATGCAGACTTCAAAGGTCTTCGCACTAAACGGGAGATTTTGAGTTTCATTGGCAAAATGTTTGATCCTTTAGGTTTGATTGGGCCTATCATTGTAACAGCTAAGCTGTTCATGCAGAACTTGTGGAATTTAAAAATTGGTTGGGACACAGTGTTACCACCTAAAGAGTTAGACTGTTGGAAAAAATTTGTAGAAAGCTTAGGCAAAATGCAACAAATTAATATTCCACGGGGTATAGTAGATAGCAGTGCACAAAAAATAGAGCTTCTTGGATTTTGTGATGCCTCATTTAAAGCCATTGCCTGCTGTCTCTACTTAAGAGTTTTACACTCAAATGGCAAAATTACTGTTGAATTGTTGTGTTCCAAATCTCGAGTTGCACCTTTAAATAAGACACTCACAATACCAAATTTAGAGCTAAATAGTGCTGTCCTTCTCTCACAGTTGGCACACAGAGTGTATAACACACTAAAAACTCGATTTCCTCTTGACATGACTCTACATTCTGATTCTCAAATAGTTTTGGCTTGGTTGAGTACTAAAAATATAAAGAAAGGAGCCTATGTCTCTAATAGAGTTAAGCAAATTATTGAACTCACTAAAGATTTTTCTTGGACCTATGTCAAGAGTGCGGATAACCCAGCTGACATACTGTCGAGGGGAACTGTGCCTCATCAATTGCAGGAGCAGAAATTATGGTGGCATGGGCCGGAATACTTACACATGCAAGATAGTAAATCTAGATATACTACTATACAAATAGATAGTAAAGTTGTTGAGGAACCAATTGATGAGATTTGCAATACAGGACTCTTACACACAGATAATGACATTTTTCAAAGATATTCTAATTTCTATAAATTAAAGAGGATTATTGCACTAATTTTGAGATTTAAAAATAACTGCTTAAATGCTGACAATAAATTACAGGGTTCCATAACGCCCAAAGAATTGCATAAATCCCAAACTTTGATAATGCGTCACATACAAAATATACATTTTAAAAAAGAAATTGAGTCACTTACCTTAAATAAACCTATTAAATCAAACTTGACTGGGTTACACATTTTCTTAGATCATAATGGGATTCTCAGGGTTGGTGGTCGACTCCACAATGCTACCAACATTTCTTATGCTAAAAAGCATCCCATAATCCTACCAAAGTCAAATAATTTGACTCAGTTGCTTATAAAGACTGAACATTTAAGACTTTTACATGCTGGACCTAAATTAGTTCTCAGCTCATTGTCGCAGCGGTTCTGGCTTGTTGGTGGCATTCGTGAGGTAAAAAAGGTTGTGAACAAATGTATTAGATGCTTTCAAACCAAAGCCGAGGCTGCTACACAACTTATGGGATCACTACCATCTGATAGGATTACTCCTTCTAGACCCTTTGAGGTCACTGGTATTGACTTCTGTGGTCCATTTGAGATGAAAATCGCTAGAATTCGTAAGCCATTAGTAACAAAGTGTTACATTGCTTTGTTTGTTTGCTTTTCTACGAAGGCAATACATGTGGAGTTGGTCAGTGACCTAACCACTGAAACTTTTTTAGCATGTCTTCGCAGATTTATATCTAGGCGGGGAATGCCAATAAGAATTTATTGTGACAATGCACAGACCTTTAAGGGTGCAGATAATTATTTAAAAGACTTGTATAAACTTCATTCTTCAAAAATTCATGTTGATGCGGTTGATCATTTTTGCTGTGACAAAATGATACAGTTTAAATATATACCAAGTTATTCTCCAGAGTTTGGAGGTCTATGGGAGGCAGGAGTCAAGAGCGTAAAATATCACCTTAAAAGGGTAGTTGGAAAAACATGTCTAACGTTTGAAGAGCTCTATACAGTCATAACACAGATTGAGGCCATTTTAAACTCTAGACCCCTACTTCCTATGAGCACAGATGTATCTGATCTGTCTTATTTAACACCTGGGCATTTTCTTGTTGGTGCTCCATTAACTAGTATTCCTGAACCAGACCTAGCAGACACAAATATTAACAGATTAAAATTTTGGCAAATTTGCATAAAACTCAAACAACAGTTCTGGAAGGTCTGGAGCAGTGACTATTTAACTCAACTACAAAATAGACCTAAATGGAAAGTTGCTTCTACCAACTTAAAAGAAGGTGACTTAGTAATTGTGAAGCAACCCAATGTCCCTTCATTGAGCTGGCCCATGGGGCGCATTGTAAAAACTTTTCCTGGTTCTGACAGTAAAGTCAGAGTGGCAGAAATAAGGATGGCAAATAATAAAACTTATACCCGTTCTTACAAAAATATTTGCCCATTACCTTTCAATGAGTAGCTAATGTTTAAAAATAACTAATTGATTTTATTAATTTCATTTAGATTAATTATTTCTTGTCAGCCTTGCCCGGCCAACTTATGTTCAATACACGAACATAAAATAAATATTAAAATAAATTAAAATGTAAACATAAAGAAAAATATTTATCAATGGCAACATTAAATCTAATCTTATCTATGTTTAAAATCTGTTGTCTATGTTTTTCTCTCTTCTATCTAGACTTCTGTCAGTCAGTGGCCTTCTAATTTGCTGGCCCAAAAAATACATTTTTTATGTATAAATTACAGTGTTTGCAATAAGAAAACTTCAATAAAGTTAATTATAAATATTCTCGCGTGTTTTTATACAGACGATGTTTTACATTTAGGTTACTCAGCACCTAAACTTTTGGCCGCGTGTTTGGAGAAAACCTTTTATATTACATCATTCTTTTTGTAGGTATCTCACTAAATAAATACTTTTCCGATACTATGAAATTTTCCAGTGACTTGCCTTCAGGCAGGGATCGCTTGTTCTTGCGCCCTGCAAAAAGCAGATTAATATTTCATTCATTTGGCCCCAAATATGATAAGCGAACGATGCCTCAACTTACATATTGTGTTGCTTTTAAATATTTATCCGAGGTAGAAAAATTTTGCTTTAAAAGAAAATCGTGGCAGAAACATGTTGATTTATAAAATAGCTTTTTCCCGCAGTCGTAATGCTGGATTGAGCTTTGCAAGTTGCATTAAAAATTCTAATCCTGGTTATCTTATCCTATCGTTGCCAAAAATGTGATTTTTATCTACGGACAAAATCCAATTTATAATTTAGTATGGACGTGTAAATTGAACTTTTTATTTTTATTATTAGTTACATAAAGTTACTGAAAACTGGCTGATTTTGTCTAGCAGGATTATTGTGAAAATGTGCGCATAAACATATAGTGCCCTAGCAGAGAAAATTTTCATCGTGTTGATAAAATTGGTTCTATAGTGATTGTTTGAAAAAGCAAGAGTGGACTGTCTTTTTTTCAACCACGCTTGTCCCTATGCAGGGTGTTGGCGTAACGGCATGTGACGGCATTGCAGTAGGTTTTGATTGTCAGTATCTGAAACGTTTCAATTCATGTACTGACAAGCCTATGTACCTACTTGTAAAGGTGCTGAAATTGTTTTTCTATTCGATAACAGGCATTGTGTAGTTTAAATTTAGGATAAGCATATACATTTAGTCAATAATGTAATATATTTATAGTAATAGCTGTCTTTAAATTTACGGTGTAGTTTTTTTTTAAATCTTTTTTATAAGAACCTTCTCCTGACAATAGTAAAAAAATAAAAAAAAATAGACAATCCGTGGGTATGGAGTTCTTATGTCGCTACACGTTGGTTTCTACTGAGACTGAAACGCACTTTCTTTTTGCGTAATAACAGCAATTTCATTAAATTACATTTCCAAAAATAAGTTTACCTTTATCTAACGTTTGATAAGCGTAACAAATGTTAAAATTAATTAGCGTGAAGGGTTTCTGCCATAAATTATCACCCTTTAAGCCTTACTGATCCTCGCTCACTAATGAACGGAATTTAATACAAATTTACAGCTAGCTTTTGTTACACGATTGTTAGAATTTTAAGCGTTTTTTGGGATAAAGTGTCTAGCTGTAACTGTTGTTCCGCATCAACTTTACACTTTCCTGGGACAAAAAGAATCCTATTATTAATATCAAAGCCTATTATTAAAATT
>NC_133487.1:8482983-8519478 GCF_025370935.1 Choristoneura fumiferana | reverse complement strand
TTTAAATTAAGCAATAAAAAAAGTTAATTAGTACAGTTTTGTTCAATAATAAATGCTGCTTAGTTTCGCAAACAGGACAAAAAAATTAAACGACAAATTTGCTGTATTATGCAGTGACGAAATAATAAGAAAATAGTATTTTTAGGGTTCCGTACCTCAAAAGGAAAAAACGGAACCCTTATAGGATCACTTTGTTGTCCGTCTGTCTGTCTGTCAAGACCCTTTTTCTCAGGAACGCGTGGAGGTATCAAGCTGAAATTCATATCAAATATTCAGGTCTACTGTCCCTTGGAGCTGTGAAAAAATCAAACTTCTAAGCCAACGCAATCAAAAGATACAGCCGTTTATGCTGCAAATTTTCGACACTCGCAAGGGAATCAAAACCTACAGGGTACTTCCCGTGAACTCAGAATCTTGAAATTTGGTACGAAGCAACGTCTTATAGCACAGATAAAGGAAAAATTGCGAAAAGCATACATTTTTAGTTACATCATACATAGTAAAAATATTTGTACGGAACCATTGGTGCGCGAGACCAACTCGCACTTGTCCGGTTTTTTAAATATTGTGATTCGTTTTATACGAGTATATCTACCTTTATTATTAAATATACATACATACAGCTTAAAGCTGATATCCGTGATAGATAGGGTGTAATAATAGTAAATATACATGCAGCTGATACAAATTTTATAGAGCTTGGTGTTATTATAAACTGATCTGTTCCATCCGGTCCGTGAGAGTAACAGTTACTAAGAGGGTTCCTCTCTACAATTGTGAAGTAAGATGCACCTAATGTTGTTTAGATTACGGTCATTGCCCGTAATACATCTGTGGTCATAAGTTGTGGTCGATTTAGATCCGAGCATTAAAATGATGTTTGCCAGACTTTCCAATGTGGAATATTACCAATTTACCACAAGGATAAGTACCTAACAGCATGCTTGAGAAGCAAGTGGGTACATCTAGGAACCAATTTAACTAGACGGCCAACGAAATAAAGTAAAATGAAACTTATAGTCTACATATTACCGACACAAACAGATGAATAAATTTTGGTAGGTATCTACTTTTCTATGAAATATAATGATACACCCAAGGTCCGTAACTTTTTGCCGATATTGATTTAAAAAATGTGATAAAAACTATACTTGTTTGAGCAGAATCTGACTACCTACTTGATTCGTCTGAAGCCCTCTTGAGAGCAATATAGGAGTATTTAAAATTAGGAGGAAATTTGTAAAGTTACGTTTACGTCAACCCTATGACAGGCTTCATCGGCAGGTACCTACGTATCAGAAATCTTAGGTCCATGGCACTCCATGTACGTTATAGTCTTTCCATACTGCAGATGTCCTCACATATCACACTGCAGAGGATGTCCTTAGGATTTTTTTTATGTAAGAGGGGGAAAACGAGCATGAGGGAAACCTGATGGGAAGCTATCACCGCCGCCCATGGACACCTGCCAACACGAGGGGTATTACAGGTGCGTTGCCGGTCCTTTGAGATATTGATAGGCTCGTTTTCTAAAGATCCCTAGCCTGTACCGCTCCGGAAACACTGTCCCAGGTACCTAGCTGGTTCCATATTTAAGTCGTGCATGGAAAAAACTTCTGCGTCAGTCAGTCTTTAAAGACACTAAAGTATGTAGGTATGTGTTTTATTTAGGAAAGTACAGAGGAACAGCACATGATGCGCTCAGCGCTGGGCTAATGACCATATGAGTAGTTCTTATGACGTAAGTGATACTTACTGCTCAGCAATACAAATAGTAAATTGACGCACATGTCGTGTTGGTAAATTTGTAATAATTAGTTTTTATTGACAGGTCTCGTATTAATAATAATAGAAACATCGCCAGTATTTAGTTGCGATATCGCAAACTGTTGTAGTGATCTAGAGGTAAGTACATACATTTCATATGTACCTACATATGTATACAGTACGATTATCTCCACTTTGACACTCGGCAATTCTACAATGATTGAAATCAAGATTTGGCCATGGCCGCGACAACGTCTAATCCGGCTTTGTATAATAGACAAGCTTTGAAAGTAAAAAACAAAACAAATAGTAATTTGTCGTAATTTGTTTGTAATTTACCTTTACGATTTAAACCGAGCCATCCCCAGTGTCAAGTGAAAATAATCGTAGTTTAGCTAAGTACATTTGAATCCTAATAACTACTCGTAACTTGACGATGTTTATATTATACTTATAAAATTAACGTTAGAGACTCCTTCTGATCCTGATGCTCTAAGTCAAAGTTTTCTCAAATATCTTTATTCAATTTAGGCTACAACAAGCACTTATGAATGTCAAAAAAAATCTACCACCGGTTCGGAAAAACCTCTGCTGAGAAGAATCCGGCAAGAAACTCAACGAGGTATATATATTTTTTTTAAAACAGATTTACAATATTTTAAATGACATGTATAACATCACAAGTATTTAACACAACTTTATTTTTAACACAGTAGGTTCGCTATTTGAAGGGATCGCTAATGCGGATCGGAATTATTTCCAAATATCCTGTCCATGATATAATCATTAACTTTATAATACGCTTTGATATTAATGTCTTCTTGACAATAGATCTGAATTTTGTATCCGTTTCATTTATAATATTTTTGGAATTTTATTATAAAAACGTATGCAATTTCCCAGAAAAGACTTTTTGTTTTAGCCAGTCTGTAAGATGGAACTTTAAGCTTCCCTGTGTTTCTAGTAGCCTTTGGCTTATCGACGTTAGTGGGAAAATCACATATGTTCTTCCCTAACATACATGATTATTTCAAAAACATAAGCGACGGCAGGGTTAGGATATCTGTTTCCTTAAAAAAAGATCTTAAAGTTCAGCGCGTCTTCAAATTATAAATTGCTCTAATTGTCTCTTTTGTAAGATAAAAATTGACTCAATGTCTGCAGCAGATCCCCATAAAATAAGGCCGTACGAAATAATGCTGTTTAAGTAAGCAAAATACACCAACCGTGCCGTCGCCACATCGGTTAGCTGCCGTATTCTCCAAACTGCAAAAGCAGCAGAGCTCAATCTACCCGCGTTCTGTGACGTGAGGTCCCACTGTAGTTTAGAATCGAGCGTTATTCCTAAAAATACTGTTGATTTTACAATTCAATAGTTTGACCATTTAACTTATAAATAGAAACTGAATTCGAGCTAGATGAATTTATCAACGAGAATTTAATACATTTAGTTTCTTATTTTAGTAACAATTATTCTCAGCAATTATGCGGATATCACGGACAGGGTTTTCATTGGGCTCAATGAAGTCGTGTCTTTTTCTACTAACCTTGAACAGTAAAGACGTGTCGTCAGAAACATAACTATACCCGACTTTTGGCTTACCATATAAGTAAGGTCATTTACATAAATAAGATACAGGAATGGGGCAGAAGGATCCTTGAGGCATCCCATTTCGACACAGATCCCTCCGATACCGTTCCGTTAATCGCTACCTTTTGCTTTCTTTGTGTGAGGAAGATTAATGAGTTCTAAAGCGGGCCACGAATGCATAAAATTTAAAAACAAATAAAGTACATGATCCACACAATCAAAAGCTTCGAAAACTTCGCAGAAACAGCCTATAGCGTCATGTGATTCCTTCCTAGCTTGCTATGAATTTAACTAAAGGAATGACCCATCTCTGTAGTAGACCTGTTTTTGTGAATCCAAAGTGCTATTGGATGCATGATTTTATGGGTATTAAAATGCGAGAATCATTAAAAAACCGCATTATTCGGTCCACCAGTATAAGAGCTACGCTGATAGACAGACACACACACAGACACACATATCGGTCAAACTTATACTCATAACACCCCTCTTTTTAAAAATAGGAATACTTTACCTATATTCATAAAATCGGGGGAGACACTAGCACAGACCTAAACAAACGGCCATGATAACGTCAGTTCTCTTTATAGTTTGTCGCCGTGACGATCATACATAATAAGTATTAGTATCAAAATAACATGAGATTTTACATCGATAGTAACGATAGAGCTATACCTCCAAAAAAATAATAAGATATTATGGATCCTACGGACATTGAAGAGACATGGTGAAATAAAATACTTAGTTAATCTGTAAATTATATGGTCAAAAATTATACAATAATAACTAACGTTATAAGGTCTGTTCCAATTTCTATGCTCTATGGTGAAAATTCAGTAAGTAACATAATAACCCATAGTAATTTCATTACGGAACTGAGTAATATAATAACATTCAAAAAATAATACTGAAATCGATTTTAAAAATCGAGTTTCCTTAAATATGCGTGTGCCACGTGATTGGTTGCTTAAAAATGAGTAAGAACTGCTGTAAGCCAATCACAATGAAGGTTTTTTTTTCAAGCGAAATTTTGTAATTGAGAAGACGCTGATCAAGCTATGGCACGAGTACGGTCGCAAATTAATTAAAATAAAAAGCGGGAAATTAATATAATATCAAAGTTTAAAACTGTTGTTGGTTTAAAGTAATTAAAAGTAATTGAAAATGAGTGGTGATATTAAGATACCGTGTCGTACTCCCACAGACATTTTAACGATAGCGCAAAAATTCACTGAACTCGGAGAAAAAAAGGATGCAGAAAAATTGCATTCCATGGATATATAACTCAACCAAAGTGTAATTACATCTTTTTCGGAATGTGTTGTTGGTGTATTTTGAAGAGATAAGTAGGCCTTGATATGTATTAGTTTATTGACTTTATTATTATGTATTAGTGTGTACCTATGTATGTAATTATGTGTATTTAAAATGCATTGTTTGAGTTAATTTAAAATATCGGTTCCTTTATCTTTTCATTGTACTCGTAGTGTCTACTCTTGTGTCTGATATCCTGTCAGTCGTTCAAAGGTTAACTGGATGAGATCCCTTTAAGGGATAAGTTCACCTTTGTACATCTTATTATCCTATGTTCTGTTATTTTCATGTGTTTTTATGTATAATAAAGAGTTTTACCAATACAATACAATATATCCAAATACTCTAAGTTGCAAGCTTTCCTAAAACGCAAGTCAGAGGGGTTTAAATCAAACAAATCAAAAACATTTTTGCCTGGCGAAATCAACGTATTTCTAAATGAAGCACCAGATGAGAAGTGCCTTTTCTCTAAGGTAACCAGTTAAAAAACAATGTTTTATTTTATGATGATGAGGATGTTTTTGTTTTCTTGTTTCATTTCTGAAATAGTGGCGTAGAAAAAGTTAAGTATGCAACTGTACATTAACTGGTCATTATACACTCGTGTGATTATTTTATAAAACACGCCAAGGCTCGTTTTATAAACACGCACTCGTGAATAATGGCCCTTGTTATGTTACAGTAGCAAAAAATACTATTACGGTTTGAGCTAGTACTGCAATATGACGGCAGAACATTGCATTGCTGCAGTAATATTCCCTATTTTGCTGAGCGACAGTCTTAGTCAGTAACATTGTAGTCTTGATCCTTGATCTTGTACAAGGTCATAGATACCTATAATTTAGAATTAATTCCATTGTATCATCTACCTACATATATTTTCCTGCTTGAAATAATTGATCTATCTGGCATAGATTTAATGCAAAGGAGCTTAGGAAGTGGCTTGAGGCATCTTTTGGTGATGGTTGCGTGAACTATCATGTGTATTCAAGGATCTGTAGTGAAACATACGTGCTTATATGGGCGAATCTCCAGCAGGATTAAAAACTCTTAAAATTTGTACAAACCAAAACTAAATTTGGTTACATGGAGTCATACTCGTAGTTGTCAACATTTTTATAGGATCTCTATTGCCCTGAACTATGCTGCTTTATTTTTATTATAAAGCCGCATCTACAAAATTTGTAGTATCTACTCGTACCTATACAAAAACTGTTTTTTCAGTGTGACCAATTTTATTAACCTATTGATGTATTGTTGTTCAAATTGCAGGTAATAAACCGATTTAGATTTGTTTTTTTTTCTACAGATATGACTAAAGTTAAATCTATATTTGCATGTAGGTACGGTGTGTTGATAAGTTTTAGGGCTTACATAAAACTTTACTAGCAATTTGAAGCAAAAATATAAACCTACCTACCTACCTAACTTCTGTGAATAATATATAGGTATATAGTAATTAGTTTATCGCGCGCCCGTGAGAACCTATTCTGAATCCTTTTCAGGGTCTCAAACTATATAAATACCAAATTTTATCATGAATAGTTGCGTACTTTAATCATGAAAACGTAACAAACAAAAAACTTACACACCTTTGCATTTATAGTACCTACTACTAATGGTTTCGTATGAATTTAAACATCTTTTGCATGATCTTCAAGGAATAAATTTGTACCTCAATATCCAGATTATCAAGTCTCTTTTTCCAGTAGTTTAGGCGTTGTGTGTCAGTCAGTCAGATACAAAATCGCTTTAAAAAAATCTAAGGTATTTAACGTCTTTCCACAGGAAATACATTTTAATTATTTTATCTGTTTACTATCTAGATATATGTAAATCTGCTGGAGGTTAAAATGTTTAAGCAACAGAATAATTGTCGAGGTTAAAACAAGATAATCTTTATATCTATTCTGTGGCGATTTTATAGTTTCAATATATATTTCCTTGTGTAGTGAAAATACAATACTCATAGTTAATAACAGCCTTTATAGCTCTTACTACCTAAAATTACACATTACTACAACAATGTCAGTTTATTGTTTTGTTAAAATATAGGTACTCGTATGTAACAAAAAATCAATTACAAATATGCACAAAAACTAATTAAAAAATGTGCCATTAAAACGTTTCACTCACACACTAAATATTCCATTTAGCACTTATTTTTAAAAATCAATCTAGAGATAATTGCGATAAGGTTCCATTTACTCGCGAATCGGTATCGTTCGGTATAAAAATGAGACGTTTTCTTACTCATGCATCATACAGCTTCCTCACGGAAACCCATCATTATCGGGAGCGGGTACAGCAAAATATTTGACGTTATATTTTCCAGTATATGATAACGCGTGAGCTCAAGAATATGTGGAAATAAGTGACGGGTGTTAAATATATAAGATGTCTGGTTTTGAAAGCGTAGAGGGAAAACGAATCATCTTGTGTCAAGAAAGTAAATTTATTTTGCACGTGAAGATATGTTTTCAATTACTTACCATGATGTTCGATGGCGATTTTGCGAGTTCTTAGCTCTTAAAATTATGTTAGTACCTATATAGGAAAGACAAACATCAATAAACTAAATTGCCAAACGATACCAAACAAATATTATAATTATATGCTATGGACAAAGTGATACGACATTATGAAAAATGACCAATATCAGATGGCAATTTGATAATAAATGTTCAAATAAGTAATTTAATTGCCATTATACATAATGTCTATTACCTATTGTTCAGAGTAATAAAAATATAGGGTAAGTTATATAAGATATAAGAACTTATCATATAACAGTCATAATTACATAGGTACGTGCACTTTGTATAAGCTCGTTTAGTATAACGTTAACTGGATATAATGAACGAAAGGTATCATTTCAAAATATCTAGATTTGTAAGGTACAACGTTATTTACGTAGATATAATATCAATTGATACAACAATTAAAACCTATAATATTGAAAACACATAAAATTGAAAACGTATATTATGACTTCGATGAAAGCAAACAAAGCAATAGTTTTTTTTCGATCTGTTACAAAAACTACGCTACGCTACGCTTCGCTCCCGCCTTAGCCTTCTAAACCTAACCTATCCAAGTCGCTTCTGCTCTGACTCGTCTTGCTCACTTGCTTCGCTCGCTCGCCGAAACCTAAAGTATGTTATAATAGAATAAATTAGTCCATATAAATGAAGTTTTGGTCATGGTTGAACCTAACACCTTAACTTTCCGAATGAATTAATCAGAGTTAAGTTGCCTAAAAATCAGTTGTAATCAAATTGCCCAACGACCATGTAGCAATATTCAATAATGTAGCAATATTCATTATGATCGGGCAATGTCATAAATAATGAAGTTTAGATAATAATTATCACTTTACTCGTTATAGCTTGCGTTATTGCCTGCATATTAATCACTGGTTCTTAACATTTATATACCATTTCCATGTGTACCTACGTTTAATAAGTGCATCGCTTTCACTAACTCAAATTACATCAGCGAATGTATACGCCAACTGACGAACTAGTATTAAAACTTCTACCAATAAAAACTAAACACCGATTACTTACTACTTAACTGATCATTTCCTTACAACAGACGAGCCAAATGCAGTCAAATTACAAACCGACAGTGCGTTTTGGTCGACGAGGAACTCCCAACTTGGCCGCCAGCTAAAACTTGTTGGAACAACTTAACTATGTCCCACAGGATTGACCAAACCCTGTTTTATTGTACTTTGTAGTTTGCCATTGAGTTATAGCGAAAAACCTTAAGTGTATAATCAATTAGAACTTACATAAGCCGAAGTAAAGCTTGGAGAACATTTTTTCTAGTAGGGTGTATAAGGCTGTAGAAAATAAAGGGCCGCTCGATAAGGATACTCAGCAATTGATATAAATGACCTGAGTTAAAAGGCACTAGAATTGAACGCGGGATTTGTGGCGATAAATGTAGCTCGAATTGATATGTAGGTACTTTGGTGATTAGTTTCAGACTACTTCCTACATTTTTTGGGAGAAGAATGAACACTGAAAAGGATGATAGAGATCGTCTTACCTTAAAATAAATCTCCAATTTAAAGTATATTCATAAATACAAATATGTAGCAGTGGAATTGTATTGCATAAGTAATATTTATATTCTGGAGCGGAACGCGCACGTCTGACTGCTGTCGGATGCAAGGAGTCCGGTCACTGGTTGAACGCCTACCCCTGTTTAAGTACCGGCACCTTCCTAGACAGTACCACGCTTCGTTTAGCAGTCAGCCTGCGCCTAGGGTTCCCTATTTGTGCTCCGCACAAATGCCCCTGTGGCAGTGTCGTTGACCGGCTGGGACACCACGGACTGTCATGCGCAAAAAGTGCCCGGTCTCTTGCTAGCGCGAACGTGCCGGCGGTGCTCGAACCAGTCGGCATCGCACGGGATGATGGCAAGAGATCGGATGGAATGTCCCTAATACCGTGGAAAATGGGTCGGGTGCTAGACACTTTAGGACACTTTAGCCCCGTTTCGTCTCCACGGCCGGCGCACACAGGGCCGGCGCAGCGGCCGAGGCGGCCGAAGTTGTCAAGAAGCGCAAATATAGTGGTCTTGACGCTGGATACAACTTCATTGCCTTCGGCGTCGAGACGCTCGGTCCGTGGGGCCCTGGCGCAAGGAAACTCTTCAGCCAACTGGCAAAGAGACTGGTCGACGCCACTGGAGACAAGAGGGCTGGCATCTCCCTCGCTCAGCGTCTTGGCATCGTCATACAGCGAGAAAATGCTGCCAGAATTCTTGGAACCATGCCACAGGGGCCTTTTTTAGATTTATATTAGTTTTTAATTATTATGTTTTTATTGTTTAAATCATCTTTATAAAGTACAAATTGTTCATTGAATAAATCAAAAATCTGCCCACAACTTAATTTACGTAGATTTTATCCCCGATGCATAGCCATTATCATAAACAAATTTCCATCACCTGCTACATTATACCTACAATGCCTATTAATATTACAAATGAAACGGATACAAAATTCAGATCTATTGTCTAGAAGACATTAATATCTAAGGCGTATTATAAAGTTAATGATTATATCATGGACAGGGATATTTGGAAATAATTCCGATCCGCATTAGCGATCCCTTTTGAAGGGATCGCGAACCTACTGTGTAAAAAATAAAATTGTGTTAAATACTTGTGATGTATCTTTTAATAATATTGTAAATCTGTTTAAAAAAATAAACCTCGTTGAGTATCTTGCCGGATTCTTCTCAACAGAGGTTTTTATGAACCGGTGGTAGATTTTTTTTGACATTCATAAGTAAGTGCTTGTTATAGCCTAAATTGAATAAAGATATTTTGACGTTGACTAACGCTTATACACAACGAAATACTTAAGTCTGACACATTACATAGCGTTAACGTCTCTCGCGTACTACCCAATTATGTTATTACCGTCAACGCCGTCAAAACGTCCGGGGTCCTGGAGCTGTAACTTGATTTAGCTTTGATATAACACAACTTGTCATCGGTGTAATGGACATTTCAGAAACTACCAAGTTTGTGCGAGAAAAGCCAATGTTCAGGTTAGTAACTTTGAATAGGAATGGTTGGCAGTTCAAACGTCAGATTAAATGAGAAATTGGTGTAATTTGGTTGGTTGGAGTTGGTGGAGGTATTCGAGCACATCCGCGAGGCAGCTCAGAGTATATCAAAGGTAGCCGAGTTGTTTATCCACTCTATCGAGTCGAAAAGGGTTATCAATTTTGGAAAGAAAAAAGGAAAAAAAAACATTTGTTGCTACAAAATACATTACATAAGATTCCATCCAAAATCTAAATCTAGTGGATACAATTTGTAACAAGACTCTAAGTGCCGGTTGAGCACCATATTTTTCTGAAACTCCAACTTCTGGCCGGAGCGTGTGGTCTTCCGTGGCTTTAGGGAAACAAAATTGAAAATCCCTAATTAACTTTTTATTATTTGTGATTGATTAATTGGTATCCCACTTCCCACTAATATTATAAACGCGAAAGTTTGTAAGTCTGTCTGTTTGTTTGTTATCACATCACGTCTAAACCGCTGAGCCGATTTAGGTGAAATTTGGTGTACAGGTAGGTTGAGCGCCGGGGAATGACAGGGATAGTTTTTATCCCGGAAAATTGTATAGTTCCCGCGGGAAAGTGATAAACGAACTCTACGCGGACGGAGTTACGGGCAACAGCTTGTTGGTATTATATTAGACTATTTTCATTATTTAAAATTTAATAGGTACAGCAAATTGGTATTAAATGTAGTGCTGTAAATTGTCATCGCTAAAAAAAAAAATGCAGAGCATTTTGCTAGTTGACTTGTCCAACATTGTCTTGCAAAGGCAATCAAATAAGATCCACCAGAACTAAGACTTGCTCGACAACGTTTTTTTCTAAAAATCCGATTAACATTGTTACCTGCTTTTTGGGTTCCCTGCTTCAAAATAATGAAACGGAACTCCTATAAGTTCCCTTCATTATTCGTCTGTCAAGAGTATATTGTCTAGAACTGGTGAAAATATCAAGTTGAAACTAACCTTTTTCAACTGTTTAAAAGAAGTTTCTGAATTGACGCCATCAAAACATAAAACGATTTGAAGCAATTTTCATATTGAAAACTGTAAAGATCAAATCCTGTAGACTACTTCTCGTTGTTGTTAATTATCGCTGAATAACAAAATTTCGTTAGACCTATGGCCACCTATTACAAGTAAAAGAAGTGAAGTAAACGAAAACAAAACAAAAATTGGTAATCTGCAAAAAAAATTTATTTTCAAGTACAAACTCATTTTTGCTTAGCCTTTAATTTATACGGAACCCTCAGAGCACTATTTTTATGTCGCACTTAATCGGTTTTTTAAACTGTCTACATAATTTTTAATTTAAAAACGATAATTGTACTTATCTAAAAATTATTTATAGAGCCTTTTTTCGATCCCCTAAAATCAAACAAATGAATCCCAGCCTATATACGTCCCACTGCTGGGCACAGGTCTCCTCTCAGAACGAGAGGGCTTGGGCCATAGTTCCCACGCGGGCCCAGTGTGGATTGGGAACTTCACACGCACCATTGAATTGCTTCGCAGGTTTGTGCAGGTTTCCTCACGATGTTTTCCTTCACCGCAAAGCTCGTGGTAAATTTCAAATGTAATTCCGCACATGAATTTCGAAAAACTCAGAGGTGCGAGCTGGGGTTTGAACCCACGACCCTCTGCTTGAGAGGCGATAGGTCAAACCGCTAGGTCACCACGGCTTTAATATTCAAACAAGAAAGGAAATACCGTGGATATTAAACTAGTTTGGTTCTAATTGAGAGATTAAATTAACAAGTACCAACAATTAATTTTGTGGGCTCTAATCTTCCCTAATCCTGTGCCTACACTTCTAGGTCTAATTCACTTAACAAGCCTAATTCATTAACTCGCTTCAGCCTTAGTAAACCGACTTATATACCGACTTTCTGTTAATATGGTATTTCTATTGGGCTTCCGGGATTTTGAAAAAAAACCCCGTGTGTATTCTCAAACAAAACGTTGTGTCGTTATTACCATTAATATAAATAATCACATGAGACTAGCGTTTACCCGCGGCTTCGCACGCGTAAATCATCAGATACAGCAGTTGAATTGAATTCCGGGATTCTCGTGCGAATTCCCTAAAATTACAACATGGTTTTCACTGACCTTAAAATAAAACAACCACGCCAAAATTCAGGACTCTAAACACAGCGGTTGTTACTTAGTGATTTTATCCCTATCCCATGGGAATGTCGGGATAAAAAGTATCCTATGATTTAATCCAGGTTATAAACTATTTTTTTGCCAAATTTCATCCAAATCCGTCCAGCCGTTTCAGCGTGAAGAAGTAATAAACATACTCACTCACTCACAAACTCACTCACTCACTCATTCACTCACTCACAAACTTTCACATTTAATATATTAGTAGGATTCCCAAGGGATCGAGGTAATAAAAACGCGAAACCACAACCGCTATGTCTAGGCCTGGAATTTAGCATTGGTATATATTTTTTATGCAATAGGTATAAATTATGATTACGATGTAATTTCTGGAAATTCCTGGGATCATCATCATCATCATCATATAAGCCGTAGGACGTCCACTGTTAGGCATAGGCCTCCCCCATAGACCTCCAGTTGCCTCGGTTGGAAGCGGCCTGCATCCACCGCGAACCCGCGACTTTAACCAGGTCATCCGTCCATCTTGTTGGTGTACATCCTACGCTGCGCTTGCCGATCCGGGGTCTCCACTCGGAACCTTTCGGCCCCAATGATCTGTTCTCCGTGCTAATTATAACTGGAATATCAATACATATTAACAGAAACAAACGCCAATAAAGGCTGGTAAATAGATATTAAGAAAGTAAAGTCACTAATAATGCCAGATTAAGAGTTTGTTTTTAAACATTTCAATAACATTCAGCCACGATTCACTCCATCATGAATGACATGCGGTCTTGATCCTAATACCTAAAACAACGCGAAAATTGTTTTAACAACAAGTAGACAATACAAGTCAAACTATCAGCTTCTGTCATTCAACTTTTTTTGGTAGGATCAAGAACAAATGACTTTTTTGAACTTAGAATTGAACACGAATTGAATGTCTTCAATGGTCGCAATATATTCGTCTTTCCAATCGAGTGATTTTTTTTTATAAGGTGAGTGCCAGTATTCGATTCCAATATAATAAATTGTTAAGATTTCGTGGAAATCCCGTATCCGTTCACTTTGACGTATACCAGCCATATCTCAAATGTCTCCGGGACAATATATAAATGAAGAGTCATATTATGTGTAGTTCCGTGAGGCAATTCGGGCGGTTTTCACTTCAACCTTTGATTACGAGATCGACTGAAAACGTAAGGGCAATCAAAATCTTGAATTTTATTACCAAATTTCGTTACAAAATTAAGAATTTTACTGTCTCGTTTTTGAAAAAAAAAAACGGCCAAGAGCGTGTCGGCCACGCCCAGGATAGGGTTCCATTTAGGTATGTTTTATACCTTAGGCTGCTATTTACTCTTAAACTACTAATAATTCTCAAGCAATCTTAGCCGTTATAATTTTTCTTGTACAGGGTCTAGCAGGCTAAGCGAACTAGAAGTGCCCCCACGACGGATCTGGTCTTTCTTTCAGGTGGTGTACTGGCATGTCCTAAGAACACTCTATGCTTAATATCAGTCCTCGCTCTTCTTTTGTTTTCGAGCTATTCAGGATAATGTAAAATCATCAGCGTATCATTAAAAGTGGCATATTTTGTAAACTGTTCAAGTTAGATTAACCAAACAAAATAATATTTGACAATAATAAAATAGGCTACAGAATATATATTTTTAACTCGCATCATTTCCTTATACTTCATTATGTAAAAAACATTTTATTTTTCTTCAGATTTTTTTTTACTTCTCGCGGAGGCACACCTCCAGAAAAAATATGCATGGGTAGCCACTAGTACCCGCTACATACATATTTAAAAATATTTGCGTAAATCTTCGTGCATCATCACAAAAAAAAACATTATCGAATATCGGGTGGCTATATGAACGTCTTGGGTAAAATGGTTCGTTTTATGCTCATGTTGTACAATCTACTATTTTCACGAATGAAGTAAACTATTTCATTGTTTTAGACGTCATTTTTTGCGGATTATTATATAATATATTGATGTTTGCGAATAAAGTTAAAGCGCTAGCGGATTTTTTCTTGTTTTTTATTGTACCTTTATATTCCGCAACCACATAAAGTTAAGTATATTACGAGTAAATGACTTACGATTTTCTATAAACCTTAATGTCGTTTTAGATTACAAGACCCGGCAAATATTTTAACATCGCAAATACTTTCATGCAATCCGAATTTCAATTTTATTTTAAATAAATATATGTCATCGTAAATAACATTTTGAAATACGTTTTCTACATTCGCATTGAGTAAAAAATATTTACGACTTCCCTGGAACAGGTAAGAATAAAATATGTTGCTCGTTAGAATCTGGCGGTCGTTAGGCGTTGCCTGCCGACCGCTAAGTAACAATGTTCTGGAAATGACAGAAAAGCTGTTCGCTTATAATGGGACCAGAGGGGGCTATAATGAGTTAACAAATTTAAGCCCTTATCGCGCTTAGACAGCAATTATTGGGTTACGGTTTGTAAGCAAGACCTTGCAACGTGGCGTTCACTTCTTAATTAAGTCGGATAGCTAGAGGTTTTTAACTTTTATTCAATTTGCAATGTTCGTATGTCAAATCTTGCAATTTGAAGTTCACTCTATTTCAATAATCGATATTCCTTGATTTGATTTACTAGGAACTGTTGTCTTGTATAGACAAAGCAAGTATTAGTAGGTATAGTCAATAGAAAGAAAACAATTCAATTATTCATCTCACTTAGATCCTTTTTGTACAGTTAGACGTTCTTATGTAACTTTTTACAAATTTGACCCTCATATTTCTTTTTGAGACCAATGTAGCCAAGTAAACAAAAATTTTAAGTAATTTTATTCCACTTTCTAATCGTCAGATTTCTTGAAATTTCGTACTTACCTACATTGTGTAAAGCTTCAGCGAGAATTCAATATTCAAATACCGCCACAGTATTAGTACTTAATAGGGTACAAGTACAGTAGTTTCTATCCATCCCAAAAACGATGTCTGTCTGTCGTATAACTCTCGTATTGATTCGCACACGGCACGTGTACTGCTAGGTTTCTAATACCGTACTTTCACTTTTCAAGAATAAAAGCCGTGTACTTAAAGTTAATCCCACTGGGCCCACGCCAGAACTACGGCCCAAGCCCTCTTATTCCGACAGGAGGTCTGTGCCCAGCAGTGGGACATTATATAGGCTGGGATGATGACGTTAATCAATGGTAGTTTTCTACAACTGAAAGATTTTTTAAATTAGCTCCGTAGTTTTAGACACAAAAATTTTAATCTCCAGATTTATATATTTCGTCTTATATATAAGGGTAGTTGTGAAAGCCCTAATTATCACATTTTATTATGTTATAGTAAAAAAAATATACTTATTATTTTCCTTACAAAATTAATGACAGCTATAACAGAATGCTTCTCTCTCGTATCAAATTATTATGCTCGAAAATATTTCAAAAATTAATTACGCTCTGGTAGTTAATTCTAAATTAAAAATTAAATTATTATATATATATTATTATATATACAGCGTGTATTTTTGATACTACCTCAAACTGTAACTAGACGAAAATTTTAGTGCTATGAACCCATATCAAAACAAATTTTCAATTTAGAATTAACTAAATTATATATATCAAAAGTGACGTCCAATTAGACCGGGTGCAGAAATCTAGAAAACAACCACCAAAAATTTTCTGGTTTTATGTGCTGAACCCCTTATTCTTAATCTTTTATTATCATTTTGTCTTTTTTATCTTTTGTCTACGTCTCTTTTGTTAAAAAAAAGCGATGCGTAAATAAGACGGCATACACAATTCTAGAGATCGACCGAATTAACTAAAGTTGTCATTACGCTGGAGCAATTTTCGCAACAGCAATAGTTTCCGTCTCCCATTCATTTGATCTCCTAGAAAACAAAAGGAAATTCTACAAATGTTTCAAAGGTGAATCGCGAACGTGGAGTTAAAATAATGAAATTGGCTTGTGGACTTTCAGTTCGCAGAAATTCGCAATCCATTTACAACTTTATCTCACCACGACGCTTACCTCAAGCAAAAATAATATAATTAACGAATTTGTAGCGAACTCGTAACATGCGTTGTGGATTGTGGAATTTGCAGTTTGCAATAATGAGGTAAGATTAAGGTAATCATCTGAGTGCACGACACGTTAATGTCCAATAGATGAAACTGCTGTAACTGCTTCACCTGTGCCCTTAGTGTATTTTTTCGGTCACAAAATACGTCTCGATTGCGTTCGCGTTAAAATCTCAATTCATATGGAAACACGAACAGCGCCTCTAGCGGAACGTTTGCGATGTTCGTGTTTCCATACAAATTGAGATTTTAACGCGAACGCGATCGAGACGTATTTTGTAAACAAAAACTTACACTAAGGGCACTGTTGCTTGCTTGCTGTGGGCAGTGACTGGCACTCGTACGTTGACTAATTAAATACAAATAAAATAGAACTGGTATAAGTATTTGGCGTTTTTAAAGCTGAAAAGCAGACTACGAGACAGCAGCAACAGTCTCTGCAGTAGCAAATTATAGTTCAAAAAGTTATATTTTCAATCGAGTGTAGAGATAACAACAAAATTTACTTCTTTACTTCAATACACGCGATTTTTGCCTTCAAACCCATAAATTCGTAAACAAAAGCCTAGCGAAGCAAACTCTACCATGTTTACAGATCTCTTTACCGTATCGACGTCTAGCCTAACAACAAGTATGAAAACCTAATTAAGAAGTCAAACAGGCGCAGGAACCGCATCCACGGGTTTAATTACACTTCTCCGAGGCTCGAGGGCATCTTGTGTTGGTCTTAAGGCCCAGTAACGACTTTGTGCGACCGTGTGCGTGTTCTCTGTTCATTGCTTGCTGCCAGGCAACCATTGAGCAGCGAGCTTCTCGACCACGCAACGTAATAAAGAGAGAATAAGTGTGCTATAGGGTAAAAATACCTAGTCCACGTTAATCAGGACAGCGATGTGCAATTTCAGAAACATTTCATATTATTATGTTTCCTTAAGGATGAAAAATTTCAACTGTTGAAAGTTACAGAAATGTTTCTGAAAGAAATGTTACCGTATAAATATACCAAATAAAACCGTCAAAATAAACCGTATAATATTGTTTCATTTCCGAGTTGTGAAATTTTGAAATAATTATAAACGATCCCTTTCGGTTTCATATTTACCAAGTTTTTTCGAAAATAATTACTCAAATAAGACATTGAAGGCTATATGGAAAATTACGTCTTGATTACGTCTGGCTATATTGTATTCCGATCCAATCCAATTTATGACAAGCGTAAGCAAAGACGCCAGCATTAACCCACCATAGACGTTTAGTGATGTGAAAACCTAGAACCTATTGCAAAATAATTAATATGTTCAGTAAATCGATTATTTATTAATTGATTAGATCAACGTATTTTTGTATATTATATTATTTACAATACTTGATTTAATTCCAAAGACTTTTTATTCAATTATAAAAGTAGTACTTAACTATTTATTTTTATTTTAAGGAAAGTAAATAAAAATCGCTTATTCATCCGCGCATTAATCGATGTCAAATTTTCCACCATCTCTACGCTAGTCTATGCTACTACAGATTATAAACGTGTTTCAATCAAGAAATAATGTCAGATGTTGACGAAGATTTTTCAAATGAAAAATAAATATTGAAAACAAGTGAATTTTGGTGAAAAAAGTGATTAGACATCTAGTTAAAAGACACGAATTATTGATAAATGTGTTATTGATTCGATCCAGTTATTATACAGTGTTTATACAAGAATTTTGATGAAATCGGATTGTTAATTGTTTACACTTTTAATAAACTGGATAGGCATAACGTATAGTAATCGAACTATGTGTCAAAAGTATATAATAAGGTATCTTTATAAAGGAATTATGTTAAGCTGGTTGTTCTGATAATAATGTTGTTGTTAATGTAAAATTACACACGAACGGGTAATTTACACCTGAAAACTACAGAAACTAACAACTTGTAATGTAAGTGAAATTTTCAATTGGAAACTTACATGTAATTTAAGTGAAAGTTTCACTTCGTAACTTACAAGCTCCCCATTACTAATTAGGGATAAAGTAGCTATGGACCAGTGAAAGAACTTTTTGAATATTAGTAGTTCCAGAGATTACCCAACTGCAAACACACAATCACATGGTAAGGAAAACGTACGAGTGCTCGTCACTGTCCCAATAGTTACCATTTTAGAGGTGACAGGCATTAGCGTGTCGAGCACTTGGACGTTTACCTTATATTGTCACTAATAAAGTATAGAAAACGCGGCTTGTGAATCGAATTTTTAATAGAAGTTGAACAAAGTCATTTAATTTGTTACCCTCCGAGTACGAAATCCTAAAACTTGTGTCTGAAAAAGTATGCGAAAACTTTAATTCAATTTCAAACAAATCAACGCACTAGGGTTCCGTATAATTTTTAAACCCAACAAAAAATAAGTTGGTGCTTCATAGGTCTATGAAAAATAGCACGAACCCCATTTTTATTTCTCCTTCACATACAAGACTATTTCTCAAAAAGTTGTCCATTTTTCAATTTTTCAGTTTTCCACTTATTTAAAAAAAAGTAATATTGTTTCGAAATATATACAAAACTTTGTGGTAAAAGTGATAAAAATTCAGATAATCTTTGTTGTTTGATCGAATAGAAAGTTTTGATGTAGTTACATAATTACGTTTTTTTCCTCACAAGACTTCGTGACGTTTTCCTGACGTCAAGAAATTTTAGATGTTTTATGTAGTTTATGTTTTATGATCTCGTCCTTAGGGTTAATAATTTCTTGACAAAACTGAATTCTTGTCAATTTCAAGACGGGACAACTTTTCGATAAATACCTACTCACAATATCATCGCAAATATCTCTACATTTCATCTAAAATGACATTTCATTTGTCTTTCAGAAAATCCAACCGGTGAATAAAAAAAATGCGGTGAAGCTGACGCGTGACGATCTCACAGACCGTGCAATAAATGTTCAATGCACTGAATATTTTCTGTAGCATCCATACCAACCGTATATTCTTAGTTTTCTGTCGCTCTGCTAAAGGTAGCATTTCGAGCTTCACGACAGACGGGATTAACAGACTTTGGCGGCATGTGCTTGTAGTAATTCGTAGGCATACATTCCCAGCTAATATGAAAATCGAATATCAACCTGTGATTCCGGAGACGATCAGGATCAATCGTAACTGACTCAGTTAACAAGTCTTGACTTGATCTTGTTATTGAACAAGCTAGCGTTCCGTAGCAGCAATTAGTTAGTATTATTTTGATTTAAATTTATTCGTTGTGTGAAAAGTCCTGGATCTTTTCGTATAATATATTATGGTGTACATAGAATACACTGCTATCGATTTAAACAATAAAAGTCGTCTGTCATTTACCACAAGGCTCAGATTGCGACCTTTACCCTCAAAAATTTCGCTTCAAAAACGCTTATGACATTATGCGGACCTATGCTGACCTGAGGGGACCTATTTAGCGTCATGCATGTCTTGTCTTTGTTCTATTGATATGTTAATTGAGATGTTTTTATGGCGTTATATAAATGTATTTTCTTTTTTTTCTTTTTTCTTCTAAAAAGCTACCCAGACGAGACGGTTCGAGGAGTAAAACGGCGGTCTCTACACTTTAAGGCTAATAAATACACGTTGCAACACTGTCATCAATCATAGAATATACAGGGCGGCAAGCTCGGCCATCATAACAGGAAATGGGACATTTTTTGCGAAATCAAGTGAAATACTTACTTCATAGATTCAGGAACAGGAAATAAGGCGCTGAAGTCAGATTTTTAAATTTTCTTTCGTGGATAACTTTCGGAGATATCGTAAGCTTAAGGGGCACAAACGCCTGAGATATTCACGTTTACTAACTAACACTCAGAAATTCAGTAGGTGTTCTCACTGATCTTGCTCGGACTTCTTGGCGTATTACTTGTCGAAAGCCGACTCTTCACGTTCGTTAAGGTCTTCTTCAAATGTGGACGCAGTTATACGTTAGAGTAAGCACCTTGTATTTCAATCTTTTTTTTTAACACCACTACTTTGATGTACATTATTTACAATACCTAAGTACCTACAATGTACATCCTTACAATAGAAAATACAAAAAATATCCCTCTGTCAAATAAAAAAAACAACCTTCCTATTTATAAGTTACCTCTAATGCAAACACGTCGTCAAGAGACGTCACTGGCGTGGACCACAAAACGCAGGCTGCATTACCTCTTCGTATAGCTATCAAAATTCTTTGGGCGGGATACCGCCAGCTCTAGGGTCCGCTTTTCATTCTTAGTCTGACACAACACTATCCTCAGTTTGACAACATAATATATAATTAGCCAACGTAAAAAGTGAACAAAAAGACGCCTCACTGAAGATTCGCCATTGTTTCACCGACAGACATTTGGAATGCATCGTTTGACGGAAAAATTATTCGATAACACAACATTTTTTTAAACAGGGGGCTATGTTTCACTACCCATTGATTCAATTTATTTAACGGATAAATGTGATGCCGTCTCTGTTTGTTTTGTTTGAATTTATCCGTCAAGTAAAATTTATCAATGGGTGATGAAACAGCCCCTAAGCCACTCATTTGGTTGTAAGATGTAAATGGATTTACCTAAGCATTGTACATTATAATACACCGAGGGGACGCCTTTGCCTAGCAGTGACACCCCATTAATCTGTCATCTCCCAGGATAACAGGATCAAAGGAATTTGGGCACAAATTTGTGCCTCTGGGAGAGGACAGGTTAATAGGCTATTTAAAAACTATATGGGCTCAGCTGCTTAGCGATAGAATTTTTATCAGAGGACTGGCATTCAGCCATCGACATCTATGTACGTAAAATACAGAGATATCAATGAATACAGCCTATGTTATTTACTGAAACTGACAAACGAGCTTGCAGTTCACGGTGGTTGGTGTGAAGGCGACTATTAGAATATTTTAGGTATTCTTTAGTCTACGTAAAATAAAACTGGTTCAGCTCTCATCTCCAATAATAATATTTCTAGAAATATCATTGCTTATATTACGGTTCTTATTACGCTACATACTCGTACTCGTAAATTCAAAAGAAGATTTCTAGTAAGTACCTAACAATCTTTATAAAACCGTTTTATTTAACCATGGTAAAACGTGGGTGAAGGAGAAACATCATGAGGAAACACGCACGCACCTGTAAAGCAACTCATTCTTAACGGAGGCGTGCCCAGCGGTGGGTCGTATATAGGCATGTTTATCTGCAACATACAGTCGAGTTTTTAAACTTCTGAGCAAACACTCGATTAAAAATATCTTACCACACTTAGTACAACTTTTCCTCGGATTAAATAACATAATATAAAAGATTATATAGACTCTACATAAATCTTGAAAGTTCGACGACGACGACGGTATCTTAAACGTCTAGAATTAAGATAGTTAAATGTAAATACACTAAGCCTATATTGAATTAAAGTTCAATACAGTGAAACGTTAACGACGAGAAATGTCCCATAAATTGAACTAGGCGACTTAGTCCCTTATAGTTGGGTCTAACCGCAAATATTCATGGAAATTGCTATTAAATCTTTGGCCATCTTTCAAACAATGGTATTCCCATTTGGATTTATTAACGTTGGATGCGTGGTCTAAATTTAACTATACGGAGCGGCAAAAAATCTGGCCCTCAAATGTATACAGAATTAAGTAATTTTGTATGTAGAGTGGGCCAAATTTTGTGCCGCTGAGTATATGTAAGTGCAAGTTATATACCTGCAAACCTAACACACTTTTTTCCCTACCCTTTAGGTACAGTCAGGGCAAAGATATCGACACGGCCAAAGTTGCAAAAATATGCGTATACACGGCCTTAATGTTAAGTGCATAAAGTCGTGTACATATTTTTGTAACTTTGGCCGTATCGACATCTTTGCCCTTGACTGTACCTTGAATTGTTACTTATATTTGAATTTTTAACCTTAGACTGCACAAGCTCTAGCACACCGCGGATCGGGATATTATTTTAAGATCCTTAAAATTATTTATACAATTAACAATGTGTGCTTTAAAAAGTACTTTCGGCCATTATTCCTAATGTTAATTTGTTTTTTATAAAGCATGCGAGGACTCACGAAGACAATTAAATTATTAATTAGCAGCTGTTCACTTTATGAGTGTTAGTTCAGCATCTGATAGATAGCCGCTAGCTTCGGAGATGCAAGGTGCGACCTAGTTGCTGGTAATTAATAGAAATATGGAGCCACAGGGGCGGACTTGCGGAATTAGTGCAACATCTGGGGCAAAATGCACTATAAACCAATGCCTCTTAAGTATTTTTAATTATAATTAAGTAGCGCAGTCAGTGAACCTGAATATTTATTAAAAAAATATCGTATAAGTGCCACATAAACTAAACCGCCTCAGATGTTGCTCTAATTTCGCAGTTGTCATAATTCACGAGAAGCTTGATAATTGAGTTGGTATTGAAAACCTCAGTAGCTTATGTTGTAATAGTTGGGAGCTCGCGCAGTTCGAAACTAGTACAAATTTTAGTACCAAAATTCTAGTAGTATCTCTATAATAGCGAGTCGATGTACTCGTATGTGAAGCCTAATTTTTATAACAGATGAGAGAAATTAGATCAACGAAGGCGAACTAATCCTTTACAGTGACCTTTTTCAGGTAAATTAATATCATATAAGTTATAAAAAAATATCGTAGAGATGAAAGTACCTACTATCTTACATTACAGTCTACACGTAACCATAGCAATTGGAACGTGATTGTATCGTAAGTTTAAACAGTACTAATCACGTGACTTAATTTTAACTGACAGATAAATGTGACGCCGTCTCCGTCTATTGGAACAAAACAAACAGAGACGGCATCACACTTATCCGTCAAATAAATTAAATTAATGGATGGTGAAACAGGGAATAAATCTCGTGAGTAAATTCAAGAAAAATCATGAAAGTTTAAATCAATGTAGTAGTTTGTAAAATCTTAACGCATCAAACTTACAGTACATTATCCATTCATCACCGACGTAATATCTGGTCTCATTTAAATACAAATAGCCTCCGTACCCGATGTGTTTCCATCTTAAGTGTTTATCTAACCCAACGTCTCACAAAGAGAATCCTTGGTAGACCGCAGCAATGTCCCCATCATGTTCCTACATAAATGTTTATGATACCGATAAGCTAAACCTAAATAATGCTTTGCAGGTTAACATTTTCGCTGATATTGTTATAATAAGTACATTTTATGTTGGGATAGCAATAAAAGATCCTATCGGCATTGCTTTAGAAATAATTTAAGGAATATTTAGCTGTTTATGACGTTATAAGTGACGATAAAAGGTCGAGTCTTATTAGTTAGAAGTGTTATAGGTATATGGCACTACTAAATACAGTACATTGAGAACAATTTTAGCTTAATTAAATGGACAAAAAAGCATTACTTACTTGGTTCCTCCCACATAACACCAGAGCGTCCAGATTTACAGGCATTTTTTTATGTAGTAAGGGAACAAAAGGTTACATTGATCTAGCTTTTAATACCTTTTATTTTATTGATACCAAAAATACGGCGATTTGGCCACTCACTCGCTCACACACTGACTCCTTTTTTTCCGTTTTTGATGGGATCCTACACCTGTCCGTTACCAATTCTAATATCAATATAGATACCACCTTTCTTTCTAATCTTTGTTAATTGCCGATACTTACTTATTCTTTATTGACTTCACAGAAGATAATTCCCTAATAATGTTGTAACTATTCAGACGCAATTTTGAATCTAAAAGGTTCGGCCATAAAGCTAAATAAATGTCCTTCGACCACAGATTTCCCTCTAGAATTTATCATTTATTTCCAGAGTCCGTCCCTGGTGACACATGAACATGACACGCCGGGGTACCGCTGACCTGTTTCCCTTGCCACCTGCGACCAGTCAATTTACCTTTTAAAAAAATCTCATAAAACCTCCGCCCCAAAGAAAAGCAGTATGTTGACTTAACTCACATACATGCCTTAACGGGAGCGCGCCCCCATTTCCTCGTCCAAAGAAAATGTGTCTTTACCCCTTTGCCACCTTTGCTTTTTAGGTCTATATCGCTGTGAATTTTTGAGGGTCGCTTGCGCCGTTCTGTTATGTAGATTTTGAGGAATGCAAAGGAATGGTTGAGACCTGAAGCGCGATGTTTACGGTATTCAAATTGCTGTCACATACCCGGACATAAGGTTTATATAACGTGTGCTATTCAAAGGTGAGATTTAATTAAAATATTCTATTCACAGCTCAGTGTGAAGTTCTTAAGTGCGCAAGTTAATAACTCGTCGGTTCAAATGGCGCACCGTGACATCAAAGTTATTCATAATGACAGTTAATTTTGCACTTATTTAGCTCTGTTTAATAGCGTATCTTTTTATATTTTTCTAAACCTGCATGACCTGTAACATAAACTACAATGTATTCAAAATTTTACTTATCTAATGCTGTTTGAAAATATATCATCACTACTTTGAAAAAAGCTCGTATCTCAAAATTGATACTTTTCTAAATGAACTTTACGAACATTATTTCAAAGGTCAATTTTGTTGACGTATTGATTCAAGATAAGAGAATTTTTCAAAGTAGTGACGATATATCTACCTACACAAAAAGAACTATCTTACAAAAAAAACAGTACATTCAAAACCACGGGTTGAATAAAGAAAACCCGTTATCCCAAAGATGAGACCAAGCTAGATCGGTTGTGCGTGATATATCCCATGTATCAAAAAATACCACATTTAAAAAAAAATTTAAATTTAAATGAAATAAACTCTTATTAGATGAATGTTTTTTGTCATTAATCCAGCCCGGAGTAACTACGTTTCAATTATGATTATGGTGATGTTTATTATCTTGTGGCTACTCTGTAGGGATATAATAATAATAATAATGATTAATAACCATTCCTTCGAAGTTAGTTTTTTATAATATTTTTATTTTGTATGTACTTTTCTGTATTTTAGGTACTTTTTATAACTATTATAAAAACCTAATCCTAAGAATGAAGAAAAATAAAGAGAATAATAATAATAAACCGTTTAATTCAGGCACATAGGGACTTCAACGCATCTTGGTCCTGTGCTGCGGCTTCTAGATCCCGCCAGTGTTTCCGTTTGAGGAGACTTCTTTTTATATATATTTTGATCAATTGGGTAACATCCTGTTTAAAAAAAAACTAATTATCCATTACTTAGATTATCAAAACATATTGAAAAAGTATTTTTTTTTATTGTCAATCATACAAAACATGACAAAGATGAGGCGTGTCAAAGTTCAAAAGCTGCGCTAAAGTGTCACACAGCGTGACGTCACATGAAACTTTAACAAAGCTGATGTATTCATATTTTTTTTCTTTAATTGACGAAAGAATGGTACATTGTGTCTTAAGGGCGGTAAATAAGGAATTACGAACGAGAGTCTATTAGAAGCCCAAAGTCGAAGACTGAGGGATGTAATGACTCGATGTTCGTAATTCTAGTACCGCCCGTGCGACATACAATGTTTTTCATCACATTTGCGAGTAAAATTTGGCAGCAGCGAGCCATGCAGTATCAGTACGCACATTGACTCATTTACCGACCTTGGGCTTCATGACAAGAAAATTAGTACGCGCAATGACTCATTTACCGACCACGGGTTTCATGACAAGCACATTAAGGTCGAGAGTTTTATTTGGGGGATGCAACCGGTAGCCTGCATGTTACGATACTGTTTACGAGAAAGTGTGATGAAAAAATACATGTCCAATATTTTATGATAATCGTGAGTTGCACAGACAAATATCAATCGGAAACATGTTACATTATAACAAGACTTCTACCTATACATAATGCAAGCAGACGATCCGAATACAGTCCGTTAGCAAGTGAAATGAATTATGCAGTCGAGTCGAGCTTTGAAGGTACATACTTGAGGATGCATCGGAAATCCGATCAGTATTTTGCATGGGTGCGATTTTGATTCGGCGACGCATTTCGAGGGCTTTGCAACTGGAATAGAAGTCGGGTGGTGCTTAGAGACATTGAACATGTCTGGCATAATATCTAATAATTTGTACTCGTATATTTAACATAACGCATCTCTCCCCCCTGGGCAAAGATCGAAATTCTAAGTAGAGTTCTTTCTCAGGAATGTACTAATTGTCAATTATTTTATTAGGTCAATATAAAAAAATATTTTCAAATTAAAACTAATACGTGTTCCGACGTATTAAATTGAAGGTAAATCAGTCATCTTTATTAATACTGGTTTTGGTACCTATGAGGCTTTGTACGGTCAAGGACTTTAATGCATGAGCCATCATGGAGCCATTTCACAGTAAACGTCATAATGAAATCGCATTAATTAACAATGAAAATCGTAATGAATTTTCCTTTGAAAAGGTTCCATGGTAGCTCATGAATTAAAGTCCTTGACCGTACCGTATAGGTTAGAAATACCCTAATCAACATGTTTTATTCATCTTTGTCCAGAATCTAATAGACCATAATGATCCTCAAAAAGGGAATAAATATCGTTGTAAAGTTGTAATAAGTATTTTTTTCAGGTCTTATAAATGAGACTCAGAGTTGCTCAACGAGCTATGGAGAGAGCTATGCTTGGGGTTTCTGTACGGGATCGAATCAGAAATGAGGAGATACGTAGAAGAACAAGGGTCACCGACGGAAGTTGTTGAAGTGGCAATGGGCAGGCCATTATAGCACGGAGAACAGATGGTTGCTGGGGCAGAAAGGTTCTCGAGTGGACACCGCGAATCGGGCAAGCGCTGCCTGCGCAGCGTAGGACGTCCACCAACGAGATGGACGGATGACCTGGTTAAAGTAGCGGGTGCACAGTAGATGCAACAAGCTTACACTTTAGTTCATAAACTTGTGAGCAAAAATTTTATCAAAAATATCTGAACACGCTTCTATGCCGTCAACAATAGAGTCGTGTTCAAATATTTTAGATAATTTTTTTTTATTCGACTGCATGGCAAACAAGCAAGTCTCCTGATGGTAAGAGATCACCACCGCCTATAACATCTGCAACACCAGGGGTATTGCAGACGCGTTGCTAACCTAGAGGCCTAAGATGGGATACCTCACGTGCCAGTAATTTCACCGGCTGTCTTACTCTCCACGCCGAAACACAACACCTCATAAGTTTGTGAACTCGACTGTACAACCCGAACAACTGGAGTTCTATGGGGGAAGCCTATGTCCAACAGTGGATGTCCTATGGCTGATTATGATAATGATGATGATGAAGTATTTTTTTAATAAATTCCTTTTTTTTCTTACTTAACCTTAAATAGTTGGACCTACATGAATATTTTGTTGACACTAAACATGTTTTTATTCCCCGTGTGTTTTTAATATGTTTTTTACAATATGTATTAAATAATAAATACTTATGTAACGCGGAAATTAAAACTACTTCATGGTTATCTGTGTATAAATAAGTAATTAAAATATTTATCTACCAACAAACTAAACATCAGTATCAGTCTTCGTCAATAGGAACTATAATTGTACGACTAAAACCTTACAATAGACTTCAAATTGTAATTTTATTTCATAATCGCATTCAACATCGTCCGTAAATATAATGTTTGGTTCAAATAAAACCATGTTGTTGAAGTAAAACAATAAATAGATAAGTGCGTACAAATAACACTGCATTTTTAAATAAAATCGTGTACTATTTTTGCCATGAGATCCTTATAATATAATAGTTAGAGTCATTTTAGTTTTAATTAAAATGCTGTTTTTTTAATGTGTTATTTTCAATAATTTATTGAATCAGGCGTTATTTTGCGGAGGTCCATATCAATGAACTAAAACAATTACTTTACTCACCCGCGACCTTATGATAGCTACGTTTATGCAAGATATGCGTGTTCTTACAGGTGGAGCTATCACCACCACCATATTACACTGACGCGTTTCGAACTCAACCAGAGCTCATCTTCAGAGCAACGCAACCGTACACCATGCTAATAGATGTTAGACTATGTGTCATCACTTCATTATTCTTAATTTGAATGATGTTACTAAAAATATTACCTACACTATTTTTAATAGTACCACGTTCCGAATTTCACCCACCAAGCACGTTCTGAATTTCACCCATCAGAAATAGCTACAAATCTTAGCAAAAGCAAAATGTGAAGTGTAAAACCCACGCATGAATAGTCCTTTTGCCACCAGTTAAAAATAAAACACTCCTTCAAGCAGTCAGGTAAAAATATCCAAAAACCGTATTCGTAGGAATTCTTTAAAAGGAATGTCCGTCACAATTACCGTATAATATACTTAACAGGCTTATTGCAGCGCTTCTCGTTACAAGAAGCCTTGGAAGTGCAGATCATACGGTCTTACAGCACGGAACAATCCAGGAAATATGCGTAATATTTTATGCCTGTATTGAAATAATACTAATAGTAAGGTAAACGTATGAGTGCTCGTCACTGTCTAAATAGTTGGCATCTTTAATCTTGTCATTGGCAATAGAGATGACAGCAGGGTGTCGTCTATTGGGTATCACCGTGTCGAGCGCTCGGACGTTTACCTTACGTCAATTATAAATTAAGACGTTTTTGCTTCATCGTCTTTCTATTTACGGGATCGGTTTAATACTCCAGTACTTAAGCTCCAAGAAGTTGGGGAGCAGTAGAGTTTTTTAGCCGGTGAGAGTCTGGCATTCTATTTATTCGTCAGTTAAGAGTCCTCAGTACGCTCGCGTCCCCATACAAACGTAGTTCTAATTTACAAGCAGCACTACAGATCAAAACGCAACTTTGCAACTATAATGGGAGCAGCCATTACAATGCTTATAATTAGGTTTGGTTAAAATAAAATGTAACGTAAAAAAACAATAACGAACTTCTATTTCTCATACAAAACTTAAAATTAATGTGATTTTAAATATTTTCTTACATTGATTATGAACGAAAACTTATTATAAGCATCAAAATAACTGCTCCCGTTATAGTCGCAAAGTTTTATTTTGTTTCAGTGTCTTGTTTCTAAATTAGAACGAAACTACTTTTGTATGAAATGCTATCACCGGCGAGCGTACTGGCGACTCTTAAATTATTAGAGAATATTGGACACCTATTAAAACTTTTCTCTGTTAAATAAAAAATGGCAAAGAATAGATGAAGCGCGTCACAGTTCGGGAGTGGAGGCCCGTGGTGTCATTTCTTAGTAAAAAGTGTAAGAAGCCGACACACGGAACATGAACCAGCTATAATGTCCATATTTTTTTGTTTTCGATTCATTATCATCATCATCATCATCATGTCAGCCAAAAGACGTCCACTGCTGGACATAGGCCTCCCCCAAGGCGCTCCACTCAGACCGGTCTTGTGCTTTCCGCATCCACCGCGATCCCGCGTATTTACCAAGTCGTCGCTCCATCTTGTTGGAGGCCTACCGACAGCTCGTCTCCCGGTCCGCGGACGCAATTCGAGATCCTTCTGACCCACCATCTTGCGAGCAATCCTGCCGCGAAGCAGCAGTGCTTGCACTTTGTGTTTCGGGTAAGTAATCATTTCGATCCTTTACTGGCACTTGAGGTATCCCATCTTAGTGTTTTTTGGCAACGCATCTGCAATACCCCTGGTGTTGCAGATGTTTATGGGCGGTGATCTCTTACCATCAGGAGACATGCTCGAGTCGAAAAAAAAATCAGGATTTCATTAAATAAAACTCGTGAGAAATCCTAAAAATCCGATTTCATGGTAATCCTATAGCGGTTGTGCTACGCTTCAATGAATTTGTTCAGAACCATTTTTGAGCGAATTGTTAGGATTTCCTTATACGTTTTATTCCAGAGTTCCAGCTTTCAGCTACTTCATTTCATTTAAAATTACAGGATGCCCTAAAAATTCCGTAGAAATTTCCAAATTACTTCGTGAATATCATTTGTGAGTGAATATTGGATTAAAAACCTGCATCAACTTAATTCCTACCAAAAAAAAATTATAATGTATAGTCGTTAAATTTCTTAAGTTTGTCTACTATGTTTATCCGTTGCCTAGTATCCATCGTACAAGCTTTGTTTAGTTTAGGACTAGGTCAATTGGTGTCAAGTCTCCCATGATATTTATTATTTATTTATTTAGCTACGAAGCTAAGGTTGCAGGTTTACAGGTTCAAACTCCGAGGCCTAGATATCCGTATACAGAATGATATTGAATAATGAATATTTTCAGGTGGTACGAGTTTGATGAATAAAAAAATCGACTTGTTTCCAAATCTTGCTAGGTACTCCTGACCGTGAACATCTACTTAATTTGCATTCCAAGTCCAGGTAGCCTAATTACTGGCATGAAGGTATATTTTTTATATGTATTTAACCATCTGCAAAATCTTGAATTACGGTACATTTCGTATATAATATTAATTTATTTTATTAAAAAAAAAACATGAAATATAAATGTTGCCAGGAAGAAATTGCTCTTAAGCGATAAAGCCGCCTATTACTTACCTTATATACTTTTCTATGTTTCTGTTTCTCTATTTTCTTTAAAAACGTGATGTACAATAAAGAGTAAAGAGTAAATTGTAATGTTTACTTAAGTAGATAACTAAACTTGGTTTAAGTAATTTATACCCAAATATTTATTTAATGGTTGATCTACAAAGCCACTAGTTGGAACAAAAATTAAGTGTGTCTTCGTTTTAGTAAGTAAACTCAATAGATACGAACACAGAGTAGTGTATGGTTACCGGTATTTAAAAATCATATTCAACGTTTTGTGGCAGGTAGTTATCAAAATAAATTATCGTAAAAAACAGAGTAAATGATAATTTGTTGAATCTTGTTTTACTAAGCGGGTAAACGATCTAAACAGATTAATTAATCATATTCCGATTCTCTATTCAAGAGTCGATACAGGAAACAATTATAGTTTTTATATTTTAAAATACTAGTGGGTACTACACTAATAGTAATTACTTATCTGTGTACTGTAGGAACTTGAGCTCGAAAACTGACACCTGGCAGGTAAGTTAACCTTAGTTTTATAAAAAAATTAATTTTTATATTGTGTTTCTAGAATATATAATAAAACAGATTATTAATCATATTCCGTTTTGTGGCAGGTATTAATATCGTAAACAGAGTAAATGATTTTGTTGAATCTTGTTTTACTAAGCGGGTCAACGATCTACAATTAATTAATCATATTCCGATTCTCGTATTCAAGAGCTCGATACAGGAACATTATAGTTTTATATTTCCGTAAATACTAGTGGTACTACACTAATAGTAATTTACTTATCTGTACTGTGCTGTTGTTGGCAAAGTTTTTACAAAATAAATAATTCTATGCTATCTCACAAAATCAACAGAAGGTGTTTCGCATCGCGACGAACGCGGGGCTCTGTTCGTTAAGTACTCTTTACATAATCCAGTAAGGCCCCGTGGAGCCAGCTCGATACGATTGTGCAACGTCGGCAGGCAGACTGCTAAGTGCTACAAATCCTCAGTCCACTGCCCCGCGGCCTCACGGAACACCACTCAACACGCTACAAATAAATATGAACTAATAAATTCTCCCAGTTATGGCAGCAATAGCTCTAATTTTTATATTTCTTCTCAATCGGGCTAAGACCGCGCAAATAAGCGTAACCACGTTGAATCCAGCGCTCGAGGTAAACAAGTTACCAGAAGGCTCTACAGACGCCATTTTTGCCTTGCAAATCCGACAGATCCGGACTACATCGGAAGCAACGCCCGCGGCCTCCGCCGGAAACAATTTAAATGTCGTTGGCGCTAGCGCACCAGGCGTACAGCCACAGTCGGAGAATTACCAAGCAATTCCACAATTTACCCGCACCAAACAAAAAGGTAACGGATAAAAAATATGACGATGAGCACGAAGGAAATTTCAATTTATCAGCCTTTGATAGAAATGCTAAGGAGAAAGAAATGAAGGCGGTCGACACTAACATCAAGCCTCTGGCCTTAGTTTGGGATAGCTGTATGGAAACAAATTTCAGAGATAATCAGCGAATATCTATACAACCCCGTTAGATATGCAAGACGCTGATCATGATTCGCGATTCCAAAAGAATAGGCAAATTGGAAGTATATGGAGCGAAGGATTGAGTAAAAGGGATGCCGCCGACACAAATAACTCGATAGCTATAAAGTCTTGGTTGAGCAAATACAACAACTTGAGGGCCAGCAATACTGTCAATGGACCTGTCCAAAAATCTGACTCGTTGTTAATAAGGAAAATAGCGAAACCCTCTACTACGATGATACCATCAACTACTATTCAAATGATACCTATAACAAGGGATATATTCAACAATCCGACGGAATCTTTCAACATGTCAGTAGATGTTGTGGTGACCGAAAACAATATAAGGGCGAGTTACACAGAAGATTGGTTCGAAGCGAAGGACAGAAGTAAAATAAGATTCGGCGGGCCACCTCAGACGGAGACCTATTTGATACCGACACTTAAGCCGGAAGAGGGGTTCCATCCTTTCGGGTTTATGTCACACTTCTTTGCTTTAATCTACCCGTTTGAATTTCCAGTGGGTAAGTAAAGTAACTTTATCCGAAATCATCTTATTTCTTTTAATTTTTAAACAGCAGTTTTAAAACGCCACAAGGCCATATTAGTTCACGAGGCGATCGAATATTTCTTTAATATTTGCTCGCGCTGTTTTAAAAATGTGGGTACAGTCATACATAGATATACATACATGCATAAGCTGTATAAACATTTATATTTTAATTTTAGGTCTCGCCAAGGACGTTGTATGGGGAAAGTTTTCATTTCCTTACTCATTCTTGCAGGTACAAGTTTTCACATTAAAATAAAGTGATAGAGATGTGACGTTTGTGAAAGTATTGCTCAGACTTGATGGTTTTTAAAAGCTCCTTAATAAATTATGCATCTTTGTAGTAAAGGTATACCTAAGTTATATCCCTTTAATTCGCTAGTTTATTAAATTGTTTTCTAAACTTGAATCACTTGCTATTATCACATCACAAAAATCGAAATAAGATAACGCGGACCAATCTCGCTTAGATTTAGTATAAAATAAATCCCGCACATCTATTTGGATCCGGATAGCCCAATATTGGGAACAAATCGCACTTATTTACTCGTTGCCTTAAATAAATGGTCAGTTTGTTCGCTTCTCTTCTCAATTTGTTTATTTTGATTAAAAATTAAGTCAAAGCTTCAAATGTCTTGATTAAGATTGATATTGTTCTCAAATGTTCTAAAAATATTGCTTGTAGTATCAAAACGTGTTTTCACTAAAGTATGCTAATTACACCTATTATCAATTTATCAGTATGACTGTTTTAAATGAAAGTGTCGAATATTAGAGTAGGTTCTAAGAAAATTGTGTCCAAAGTGTGAGAAAAGTATTCCATCAATCGGGCTTTTCTAAATTTGAATCGAATGCAGCCGACACATTTTAGACTCTATCTTTACTTCTTCCCAGTGCCCACTCTATGTGCGTATTAACTCCTAGCTATAGATATAAAGTCGTCCAACTGACAGTTTAAAAGGAGAGCGTCCGGCAACTTGATAGTGCCGAAACCTTTGGTGTTAATGGCTTTGTCTTTAATGCACTGCACGTCAGACTTGCACGTACTTAATGACGATATAACGACATGGAACTGCTTTTAGAGTGTTAGTGTTTGTTTACCTATAAACGTTAGTGTGTTAATAAATAACAGTAAAGGGTTTTACACACAATATGTCCTTTAATTTGACGGTATTCAATGACATTTCAGCGCTTACACATTTACCAAATTTCAAGTCAATTGGATCAAGAAAATGAATAAACAATAATAATTTATTTACATACATACAAACACAAATATTTTTTTAACCAATAGAAGTGCTTATTTATACTTAAATTCTTTGTACTTACATAATTATGATAAAAAAAAACAAATCAATCAGGCGTCAATTGACCCCCGTACCAAAGAATACTAACTATTAGTCTATTACCCGTACCTACTAGTATAAACTGAAGGGCTACAACGAAATTCGAAAATCGAAGTTCGTATCATACCATCCTTCTCACTCTCGTATTAAAAAATCGGTCAGGTCGGTCAGCGGGACGGTACGATAATACGAACTTCGATTTACTTTACTCACTTCTTTTTATTCAAAATACTGCAACTAAAAATTTTAATAATTTCAGATCATTACGTATCCGAATTGCCTAATGTTTTTATCGTTGTCTATGTTTTAGGTAAAAAGAAATATTTCGGCAAAGCGAGTAATTTTATGTATATTTCTAAATTACATTTGCCCTGGGGGCGTAGTAAAAGCATGATTATACCGAGATTCCCCTCACTTATTTTCGGAAGAGCACATTTTTCTTTCCGGCAAGACATATTGGTCATTTCGTAATTACAAAGTATCTTTTTCCTGGAGTATTTTTTAATCTGGCACAGCTTATTATTTAAGCGCTCTCTCTTAAAGTAATTTATTTTTGTATGTTACTTAAGTATTATTGATTGACGTATTATTACACAATAACAGCTGCGCTAGTTTAGTTCTAATAAGTAGTTCGAAATTAAAAAGAGGTAATGCACACCGTTTTTAAGAGATATTTTTACGTTACGTTACGTTTTATAGAGCACAAGGTAGCCTAAGAAAATAGTTTCCTTTTCTATCACCTTCCTAATTTGTTCGTAATTATATGTCAACATCTACTTAACTCGTCATCGTCAACCTTTTTCTAAAGTCTTCAATGCTATCTTGTCTACATTGCATCGTCATGTAGTCTACATAATGGTGTTAATTTCCCAATTTGCCTATATTTCTACAATGGACGATACTACACCACCAATATCTGACACAACAAGCGTGCATAAATATCTGATACGACTCTATTTCTAGGGCCGGAAGGACGTGTCAGATATTTTGCACGCTCTGCTGTGGCAGATATTAATGCTGGTGACTGAACCAAGTTGGTATACCTTTTGGTATAATATTCAACCGCCATAATATTGTTTCTTATAAATTCATTTTCACTACTCATTGTTTACCATATTAATCAAATGACAGAATCTTTGTTGCCCATAATATTAATTTCAATAATTTAATTATTCATAATCATTGTAAGTCATAAGTATCTCATGCCATAATATCATTTGCCATCCATGTAAATGGTGAGTATCGTCACTATATATACTGATAAATCCCATACGTCAAACAAGCCTTTGAATTAGATAAATTTTAATCACATAGATTAGGTTAGGTTAGAAATGCGACATTTGATTTGTGCGAGCGAGCAAGACGATTCGGTGCAGAAGCAACTCGGATAGGTTAGATTCCGAAGGCTAAGGTGGGAGCGAAGCGGAACGTATCGTTAGGTAATTTTTTATAGCAGCCCGAATAATAAAGATAATAGATTGATTGTTTATAGATTAGTAATAGAAAAAGCAATTTTAATCAATCATAATCAAAAAAACACTATTTAGTATGGCGTTTGAATATTCTGTTTAATAATATTATTGCACTTAATAATATGGAAAACAATACGTATTGCATTAGTATCATTATGGCATCTAATTTTCGGGAAAATTAGAATATATCAAATATTTTTTCTAGTAAACGAAAGATTTGGGCAAATAAAGTTTTGGGCATATGAACTTCGGGCAAACAATAGTTAACCAAAAAGATGACGTCATAACTCCTCTCCTTTTTTGTTTTTTTTTTTCGTGCTACGGGTCAAATTGATGTTAATGCTTGTAACACCATTTGCAGCTTTTTTGGCGTACCGCTAACAACTATTACACTCGGTTTTATTATGCAAAATGATCCTGATACCTATATGATATTTTACCACGTTTACATTTACTTGCTTGAATTTCATTTGCCTAATTTCACTTGCCATACCAACGTTTGCCATAAAATATATAGAACCGTGCTATTTTTCAGGATTTTTAAAAATGTCATCATATAGAATGCAGTAGGTTAGGTTAGTTTAATATCAACTCTGAAGAAATTACTATTTCAGAAATAAATTACTTTATGGCAAATGAAATT
>NC_133487.1:8415712-8482883 GCF_025370935.1 Choristoneura fumiferana | reverse complement strand
GTGTCAAGAAAGCAAATTTATTTTGCACGTGAAGATATGTTTTCAATTACTTACCATTATGTTCGATGGCGATTTTGCGAGTTCTTAGCTCTTAAAATTATGTAAGTACCTATATAGGAAAAACAAACATCAATAAACTAAATTGCCAAACGATACCAAACAAACATTATAATTATATGTTATGGACAAAGTGATACGAGTAAATCAGTCATTATTCATAATGCCCGGACATTATGAAAAATGACCAATATCAGATGGCAATTTGATAATAAATGTTCAAATAAGTAATTTAATTGCCGTTATACATAATGTCTATTACCTATTGTTCAGAGTAATAAAAATATAGGGTAAGTTATATAAGATAATATAAGAACTTATCATATAACAGTCATAATTATATAGGTACGCGCACTTTGTATAAGCTCGTTTGTATAACGTTAACTGGATATAATGAACGAAAGGTATCATTTCAAAATATCTAGATTTGTAAGGTACAACGTTATTTACGTAGATATAATATCAATTGATACAACAATTAAAACCTATAATATTGAAAACACATAAAATTGAAAACGTATATTATGACTTCGATGAAAGCAAACAAAGCAATAGTTTTTTTCGATCTGTTACAAAAACTACGCTACGCTACGCTTCGCTCCCGCCTTAGCCTTCTAAACCTAACCTATCCAAGTCGCTTCTGCTCTGTCTCGACTTGCTCACTTGCTTCGCTCGCTCGCCGAAACCTAAAGTATGTTATAATAGAATAAATTACTCCATATAAATGAAGTTTTGGTCATGGTTGAACCTAACACCTTAACTTTCCGAATGAATTAATCAGAGTTATTTGCCTAAAAATCAGTTGTAATCAAATTGCCCAACGACCATGTAGCAATATTCAATAATGTAGCAATATTCATTATGATCGGGCAATGTCATAAATAATGAAGTTTAGATAATAATTATCACTTTACTCGTTATAGCATGCCGGGCATTATAAATAATGCCCATATTAATCACTGGTTCTTAACATTTATATACCATTTCCATGTGTACCTACGTTTAATAAGTGCATCGCTTTCACTAACTCACTCAAATTACATCAGCGAATGTATACGCCAACTGAAGTATAGTATTAAAACTTCTACCAATAAAAACTAAACACCGATTACTTACTACTTAACTGATCATTTCCTTACAACAGACGAGCCAAATGCAGTCAAATTACAAACCGACAGTGCGTTTTGGTCGACGAGGAACTCCCAACTTGGCCGCCAGCTAAAACTTGTTGGAACAACTTAACTATGTCCCCATAGGATTGACCAAACCCTGTTTTATTGTACTTTGTAGTTTGCCATTGAGTTATAGCGAAAAACCTTAAGTGTATAATCAATTAGAACTTACATAAGCCGAAGTAAAGCTTGGAGAACATTTTTTCTAGTAGGGTGTATAAGGCTGTAGAAAATAACGGGCCGCTCGATAAGGATACTCAGCAATTGATATAAATGACCTGAGTTAAAAGGCACTAGAATTGAACGCGGGATTTGTGGCGATAAATGTAGCTCGAATTGATATGTAGGTACTTTGGTGATTAGTTTCAGACTACTTCCTACATTTTTTGGGAGAAGAATGAACACTGAAAAGGATGATAGAGATCGTCTTACCTTAAAATAAATCTCCAATTTAACGTATATTCATAAATACAAATATGTAGCAGTGGAATTGTATTGCATAAGTAATATTTATATTCTGGAGCGGAACGCGCACGTCTGACTGCTGTCGGATGCAAGGAGTCCGGTCACTGGTTGAACGCCTACCCCTGTTTAAGTACCGGCACCTTCCTAGACAGTACCACGCTTCGTTTAGCAGTCAGCCTGCGCCTAGGGTTCCCTATTTGTGCTCCGCACAAATGCCCCTGTGGCAGTGTCGTTGACCGGCTGGGACACCACGGACTGTCATGCGCAAAAAGTGCCCGGTCTCTTGCTAGCGCGAACGTGCCGGCGGTGCTCGAACCAGTCGGCATCGCACGGGATGATGGCAAGAGACCGGATGGAAAGTCCCTGATACCGTGGAAAATGGGTCGGGTGCTAGTCACTTTAGGACACTTTAGCCCCGTTTCATCTCCACGGTACAATACACAGGGCCGGCGCAGCGGCCGAGGCGGCCGAAGTTGTCAAGAAGCGCTAATATAGTGGTCTTGACGCCGGATACAACTTCATTGCCTTCGGCGTCGAGACGCTCGGTCCGTGGGGCCCTGGCGCAAGGAAACTCTTCAGCCAACTGGCAAAGAGACTGGTCGACGCCACCGGAGACAAGAGGGCTGGCATCTCCCTCGCTCAGCGTCTTGGCATCGTCATACAGCGAGAAAATGCTGCCAGCATTCTTGGAACCATGCCACAGGGGCCTTTTTTAGATTTAAATTAGTTTTTTAATTATTATGTTTTTATTGTTTAAATCATCTTTATAAAGTACAAATTGTTCATTGAATAAATCAAAAATCTGCCCACAACTTCATTTACGTAGATTTTATCCCCGATGCATAGCCATTATCATAAACAAATTTCCATCACCTGCTACATTATACCTACAATGCCTATTAATATTACAAATGAAACGGATACAAAATTCAGATCTATTGTCTAGAAGACATTAATATCTAAGGCGTTATTATAAAGTTAATGATTATATCATGGACAGGGATATTTGGAAATAATTCCGATCCGAATTAGCGATCCCTTTTGAAGGGATCGCGAACCTACTGTGTAAAAAATAAAAATTGTGTTAAATACTTGTGATGTATCTTTTAATAATATTGTAAATCTGTTTAAAAAAGTAAACCTCGTTGAGTATCTTGCCGGATTCTTCTCAACAGAGGTTTTTATGAACCGGTGGTAGATTTTTTGACATTCATAAGTAAGTGCTTGTTATAGCTTAAATTGAATAAAGATATTTTGACGTTGACTAACGCTTATACACAACGAAATACTTAAGTCTGACACATTACATAGCGTTAACGTCTCTCGCGTACTACCCAATTATGTTATTACCGTCAACGCCGTCAAAACGTCCGGGGTCCTGGAGCTGTAACTTGATTTAGCTTTGATATAACACAACTTGTCATCGGTGTAATGGACATTTCAGAAACTACCAAGTTTGTGCGAGAAAACCCAATGTTCAGGTTAGTAACTTTGAATAGGAATGGTTGGCAGTTCAAACGTCAGATTAAATGAGAAATTGGTGTAATTTGGTTGGTTGGAGTTGGTGGAGGTATTCGAGCACATCCGCGAGGCAGCTCAGAGTATATCAAAGGTAGCCGAGTTGTTTATCCGCACTATCGAGTCGAAAAGGGTTATCAATTTTGGAAAGAAAAAAGGAAAAAAAAAACATTTGTTGCTACAAAATACATTACATAAGATTCCATCCAAAATCTAAATCTAGTGGATACAATTTGTAACAAGACTCTAAGTGCCGGTTGAGCACCATATTTTTCTGAAACTCCAACTTCTGGCCGGAGCGTGTGGTCTTCCGTGGCTTATGGGAAACAAAATTGAAAATCCCTAATTAACTTTTTATTATTTGTGATTGATTAATTGGTATCCCACTTCCCATTAATATTATAAACGCGAAAGTTTGTAAGTCTGTCTGTTTGTTTGTTATCACATCACGTCTAAACCGCTGAGCCGATTTAGGTGAAATTTGATATACAGGTAGGTTGAGCCCCGGGGAATGACATGGATAGTTTTTATCCCGGAAAATTGTATAGTTCCCGCGGGAAAGTGATAAACGAACTCTACGCGGACGGAGTTACGGGCAACAGCTTGTTGGTATTATATTAGACTATTTTCATTATTTAAAATTTAATAGGTACAGCAAATTGTATTGTATTAAATGTAGTGCTGTAAATTGTCATCGCTAAAAAAATAAATAATTCAGAGTATTTTGCTAGTTGACTTCTCCAGCATTGTCTTGCAAAGGCAATCAAATAAGATCCACCAGAACTAAGACTTGCTCGACAACGTTTTTTTCTAAAAATCCGATTAACATTGTTACCTGCTTTTTGGTTCCCTGCTTCAAAATAATGAAACGGAACTCCTATAAGTTCCCTTCATTATTCATCTGTCAAGAGTACCTATATTGTCTAGAACTGGTGAAAATATCAAGTTGAAACTAACCTTTTTCAACTGTTTAAAAGAAGTTTCTGAATTGACGCCATCAAAACATAAAACGATTTGAAGCAATTTTCATATTGAAAACTGTAAAGATCAAATCCTGTAGACTACTTCTCGTTATTGTTAATTATCGCTGAATAACAAAATTTCGTTAGACCTATGGCCACCTATTACAAGTATTTACAAGTAAAAGAAGTGAAGTAAACGAAAACAAGACAAAAATTGGTAATCTGCAAAAAAAAAATTCATTTTCAAGTACAAAGTAATTTTTGCTTAGCCTTTAATTTATACGAAACCCTCAGAGCACTATTTTTATGTCGCACTTAATCGGTTTTTTAAACTGTCTACAATTTTTTTAATTTAAAAACGATAATTGTACTTATCTAAAAATTATTTATAGAGCCTTTTTCGATCCCCTAAAATCAAACAAATTAATCCCAGCCTATATACGTCCCACTGCTGGGCACAGGTCTCCTCTCAGAACGAGAGGGCTTGGGCCATAGTTCCCACGCGGGCCCAGTGTGGATTGGGAACTTCACACGCACCATTGCATTGCTTCGCAGGTTTGTGCAGGTTTCCTCACGATGTTTTCCTTCACCGCAAAGCTCGTGGTAAATTTCAAATGTAATTCCGCACATGAATTTCGAAAAACTCAGAGGTGCGAGCTGGGGTTTGAACCCACGACCCTCTGCTTGAGAGGCGATAGGTCAAACCGCTAGGTCACCACGGCTTTAATATTCAAACAAGAAAGGAAATACCGTGGATATTAAACTAGTTTGGTTCTAATTGAGAGATTAAATTAACAAGTACCAACAATTAATTTTTGTGGCTCTAATCTTCCCTAATCCTGTGCCTACACTTCTAGGTCTAATTCACTTAACAAGCCTAATTTATTAACTCGCTTCAGCCTTAGTAAACCGACTTATATACCGACTTATATGGTATTTATATTGGGCTTCCGGGATTGAAAAAAAAAAAACCCCGTGTGTTTTCTCATACAAAACGTTGTGTCGTTATTACCATTAATATAAATAATCACATGAGACTAGCGTTTACCCGCGGCTTCGCACGCGTAAATCATCAGATACATCAGTTGAATTGAATTCCGGGATTCTCGTGCGAATTCCCTAAAATTACAACATGGTTTTCACTGACCTTAAAATAAAACAACCACGCCAAAATTCAGGACTCTAAACACAGCGGTTGTTACTTAGTGATTTTATCCCTATCCCATGGGAATGTCGGGATAAAAAGTATCCTATGATTTAATCCAGGTTATAAACTATTTTTTGCCAAATTTCATCCAAATCTGTCCAGCCGTTTAGCGTGAAGAAGTAATAAACATACTCACTCACAAACTCACTCACTCACTCATTCACTCACTCACAAACTTTCACATTTAATATATTAGTAGGATTCCCAAGGGATCGAGGTAATAAAAACGCGAAACCACAACCGCTATGTCTAGGCCTGGAATTTAGTATTGGTATATATTTTTTATGCAATAGGTATAAATTATGATTACGATGTAATTTCTGGAAAATTCTGGGATCATCATCATCATCATCATATAAGCCGTAGGACGTCCACTGTGAGGCATAGGCCTCCCCCATAGACCTCCAGTTGCCTCGGTTGGAAGCGGCCTGCATCCACCGCGAACCCGCGACTTTAACCAGGTCATCCGTCCATCTTGTTGGTGTACGTCCTACGCTGCGCTTGCCGATCCGGGGTCTCCACTCGGGAACCTTTCGGCCCCAATGATCTGTTCTCCGTGCTAATTATAACTGGAATATCAATACATATTAACAGAAACAAACGCCAATAAAGGCTGGTAAATAGATATTAAGAAAGTAAAGTCAATAATAATGCCAGATTAAGAGTTTGTTTTTAAACATTTCAATAACATTCAGCCACGATTCACTCCATCATGAATGACTTGCGGTCTTGATCCTAATACCTAAAACAACGCGAAAATTGTTTTAACAACAAGTAGACAATACAAGTCAAACTATCAGCTTCTGTCATTCAACTTTTTTTGGTAGGATCAAGAACAAATGACTTTTTTGAACTTAGAATTGAACACGAATTGAATGTCTTCAATGGTCGCAATATATTCGTCTTTCCAATCGAGTGATTTTTTTATAAGGTGAGTGCCAGTATTCGATTCCAATATAATAAATTGTTAAGATTTCGTGGAAATCCCGTATCCGTTCACTTTGACGTATACCAGCCATATCTCAAATGTCTCCGGGACAATATATAAATGAAGAGTCATATTATGTGTAGTTCCGTGAGGCAATTCGGGCGGTTTTCACTTCAACCTTTGATTACGAGACCGACTGAAAACGTAAGGGCAGTCAAAATCTATTGAATTTATTACCAAATTTCGTTACAAAATTAAGAATTTTACTGTCTCGTTTTTGAAAAAAAGAAACGGCCAAGAGCGTGTCGGCCACGCGCAGGATAGGGTTCCATTTAGGTATGTTTTATACCTTAGGCTGCTATTTACTCTTAAACTGCTAATAATTCTCAAGTAATCTTAGCCGTAATAATTTTTCTTGTAAAGGGTCTAGCAGGCTAAGCGAACTAGAAGTGCCCCCACGACGGATCTGGTCTTTCTTTCAGGTGGTGTACTGGCAAGTCCTAAGAACACTCTATGCTTAATATCAGTCCTCGCTCTTCTTTTTTTTCGAGCTATTCAGGATAATGTAAAATCATCAGCGTATCATTAAAAGTGGCATATTTTGTAAACTGTTCAAGTTAGATTAACCAAACAAAATAATATTTGACAATAATAAAATAGGCTACAGAATATATATTTTAACTCGCATCATTTCCTTATACTTCATATGTAAAAAACATTTATTTTTCTTCAGATTTTTTTTTACTTCTCGCGGAGGCACACCTCCAGAAAAAATATGCATGGGTAGCCACTAGTACCCGCTACATACATATTTAAAAATATTTGCGTAAATCTTCGTGCATCATCACAAAAAAAAAACATTATCGAATATCGGGTGGCTATATGAACGTCTTGGGTAAAATGGTTCGTTTTATGCTCTTGTTGTACAATCTACTATTTTCACGAATGAAGTAAACTATTTCATTGTTTTAGACGTCATTTTTTTGCGGATTATTATATAATATATTGATGTTTGCGAATAAAGTTCAAGTGCTAGCGGATTTTTTCTTGTTTTTTATTGTACCTTTATATTCCGCAACCACATAAGTTAAGTATATTACGAGTAAATGACTTACGATTTTCTATAAACCTTAATGTCGTTTTAGATTACAAGACCCGGCAAATATTTTAACATCGCAAATACTTTCATGCAATCCGAATTTCAATTTTATTTTAAATAAATATATGTCATCGTAAATAACATTTTGAAATACGTTTTCTACATTCGCATTGAGTAAAAAATATTAACGACTTCCCTGGAACAGGTAAGAATAAAATATGTTGCTCGTTAGAATCTGGCGGTCGCGTTGCCGCCCCGCTAAGTAACAATGTTCTGGAAATGACAGAAAAGCTGTTCGCTTATAATGGGACCAGAGGGGGCTATAATGAGTTAACAAATTTAAGCCCTTATCGCGCTTAGACAGCAATTATTGGGTTACGGTTTGTAAGCAAGACCTTGCAACGTGGCGTTCACTTCTTAATTAAGTCGGATAGCTAGAGGTTTTTAACTTTTATTCAATTTGCAATGTTCGTATGTCAAATCTTGCAATTTGAAGTTCACTCTATTTCAATAATCGATATTCCTTGATTTGATTTACTAGGAACTGTTGTCTTGTATAGACAAAGCAAGTATTAGTAGGTATAGTCAATAGAAAGAAAACAATTCAATTATTCATCTCACTTAGATCCTTTTTGTACAGTTAGATGTTTTTATGTAACTTTTTACAAATTTGACCCTCATATTTCTTTTTGAGACCAATGTAGCCAAGTAAACAAAACTTTTAAGTAATTTTATTCCACTTTCTAATCGTCAGATTTCTTGAAATTTCGTACTAACCTACATTGTGTAAAGCTTCAGCGAGAATTCAATATTCAAATACCGCCACAGTATTAGTACTTAATAGGGTACAAGTACAGTAGTTTCTATCCATCCCAAAAACGATGTCTGTCTGTCGTATAACTCGTATTGATTCGCACACGGCACGTGTACTGCTAGGTTTCTAATACCGTACTTTCACTTTTCAAGAATAAAAGCCGTGTACTTAAAGTTAATCCCACTGGGCCCACGCCAGAACTACGGCCCAAGCCCTCTTATTCCGACAGGAGGTCTGTGCCCAGCAGTGGGACATTATATAGGCTGGGATGATGACGTTAATCAATGGTAGTTTTCGACAACTGAAAGATTTTTTTAAATTAGCTCCGTGGTTTTAAAGATTACCAACTACAAACATATATTACAGAGACACAAAAATTTTAATCTCCAGATTTATATATTTCGTGTTATATATAAGGGTAGTTGTGAAAGCCCTAATTATCACATTTTATTATGTTATAGTAAAAAAAATATACTTATTATTTTCCTTACAAAAATTATGACAGCTATAACAGAATGCTTCTCTCTCGTATCAAATTATTATGCTCGAAAATATTTCAAAAATTAATTACGCTCTGGTAGTTAATTCTAAATTAAAAATTAAATTATTATATATATATATATACAGCGTGTATTTTTGATACTACCTCAAACTGTAACTAGACGAAAATTTTAGTGCTATGAACCCATATCAAAACAAATTTTCAATTTAGAATTAACTAAATTATATATATCAAAAGTGACGTCCAATTAGACCGGGTGCAGAAATCTAGAAAACAACCACCAAAAATTTTCTGGTTTTATGTGCTGAACCCCTTATTCTTAATCTTTTATTATCATTTTCTCTTTTTTATCTTTTGTCTACGTCTCTTTTGTTAAAAAAAAGCGATGCGTAAATAAGACGGCATACACAATTCTAGAGATCGACCGAATTAACTAAAGTTGTCATTACGCTGAAGCAATTTTCGCAACAGCAATAGTTTCCGTCTCCCATTCATTTGATCTCCTGGAAAACAAAAGGAAATTCTAGCAATGTTTCAAAGGTGAATCGCGAACGTGCAGTTAAAATAATGAAATTGGCTTGTGGACTTTCAGTTCGCAGAAATTCGCAATCCATTTACAACTTTATCTCACCACGACGCTTACCTCAAGCAAAAATAATATAATTAACGAATTTGTAGCTTACTCGTAACATGCGTTGTGGATTGTGGAATTTGCAGTTTGCAATAATGAGGTAAGATTAAGGTAATCATCTGAGTGCACGACACGTTAATGCCCAATAGAAGAAAACGGCTCTACCTGTGCCCTTAGTGTATTTTTTCGGTCACAAAATACGTCTCGATTGCGTTCGCGTTAAAATCTCAATTCATATGGAAACACGAACAGCGCCTCTAGCGGAACGTTTGCGATGTTCGTGTTTCCATACAAATTGAGATTTTAACGCGAACGCGATCGAGACGTATTTTGTAAACAAAAACTTACACTAAGGGCACTGTTGCTTAGGACATAAAATTAAGCTATTGGGACAGTGACTGGCACTCGTACGTTGACTAATTAAATACAAATAAAATAGGACTGGTATAAGTATTTGGCGTTTTCAAAGCTGAAAAGCAGACTACGAGGCAGCAGCAACAGCTGCAGTAGCAAATTATAGTTCAAACAGTTATATTTTCAATCGAGTGTAGAGATAACAACAAAATTTACTTCTTTACTTCAATACACGCGATTTTTGCCTTCAAACCCATAAATTCGTAAACAAAAGCCTAGCGAAGCAAACTCTACCATGTTTACAGATCTCTTTACCGTATCGACGTCTAGCCTAACAACAAGTATGAAAACCTAATTAAGAAGTCAAACAGACGCAGGAGCCGCATCCACGGGTTTAATTACACTTCTCCGAGGCTCGAGGGCATCTTGTGTTGGTCTTAAGGCCCAGTAACGACTTTGTGCGACCGTGTGCGTGTTCTCTGTTCATTGCTTGCTGCCAGGCAACCATTGAGCAGCGAGCTTCTCGACCACGCAACGTAATAAAGAGAGAATAAGTGTGCTATAGGGTAAAAATACCTAGTCCACGTTAATCAGGACAGCGATGTGCAATTTCAGAAACATTTCATATTATTATGTTTCCTTAAGGATGAAAATTTTCAACTGTTGAAAGTTACAGAAATGTTACCGTATAAATATACCAAATAAAACCGTCAAAATAAACCGTATAATATTGTTTTATTTATTTCCGAGTTGTGAAATTTTGAAATAATATAAACGATCCCTTTCGGTTTCATATTTACCAAGTTTTTTCGAAAATAATTACTCAAATAAGACATTGAAGGCTATATGGAAAATTACGTCTTGATTACGTCTGGCTATATTGTATTCCGATCCAATCCAATTTATGACAAGCGTAAGCAAAGACGCCAGCATTAACCCACCATAGACGTTTAGTGATGTGAAAACCTAGAACCAAAATAATTAATATGTTCAGTAAATCGATTATTTATTAATTGATTAGATCAACGTATTTTTGTATATTTTATTATTTACAATACTTGATTTAATTCCAAAGACTTTTTATTCAATTATAAAAGTAGTACTTAACTATTTATTTTTATTTTAAGGAAAGTAAATAAAAATCGCTTATTCATCCGCGCATTAATCGATGACAAATTTTACCATCTCTACGCTAGTCTATGCTACTACAGATTATAAACGTGTTTCAATCAAGAAATAATGTCAGATGTTGACGAAGATTTTTCAAATGAAAAATAAATATTGAAAACAAGTTAATTTTGGTGAAAAAAGTGATTAGACATCTAGTTAAAAGACACGAGTTATTGATTCGATCCAGTGATTATACAGTGTTTATACAAGAATTTTGATGAAATCGGATTGTTAATGTTTACACTTTTAATAAACTGGATAGGCATAACGTATAGTAATCGAACTATGTGTCAAAAGTATATAATAAGGTATCTTTATAAAAGAATTATGTTAAGCTGGTTGTTCTGATAATAATGTTGTTGTTAATGTAAAATTACACACGAACGGGTAATTTACACCTGAAAACTACAGAAACTAACAACTTGTAATGTAAGTGAAATTTTCAATTGGAAACTTACATGTAATTTAAGTGAAAGTTTCACTTCGTAACTTACAAGCTCCCATTACTAATTAGGGATAAAGTAGCTATGGACCAGTGAAAGAACTTTTTGAATATTAGTAGTTCCAGAGATTACCCAACTGCAAACACACAATCACATGGTAAGGAAAACGTACGAGTGCTCGTCACTGTCCCAATAGTTACCATTTTAGAGGTGACAGGCATTAGCGTGTCGAGCACTTGGACGTTTACCTTATATTGTCACTAATAAAGTATAGAAAACGCGGCTTGTGAATCGAATTTTTAATAGAAGTTGAACAAAGTCATTTAATTTGTTACCCTCCGAGTACGAAATCCTAAAACTTGTGTCTGAAAAAGTATGCGAAAACTTTAATTCAATTTCAAACAAATCAACGCACTAGGGTTCCGTATAATTTTTAAACCCAACAAAAAATAAGTTGGTGCTTCATAGGTCTATGAAAAATAGCACGAACCCCATTTTTATTTCTCCTTCACATACAAGACTATTTCTCAAAAAGTTGTCCATTTTTCAATTTTTCAGTTTTCCACTTATTTAAAAAAAAGTAATATTGTTCGAAATATATACAAAACTTTGTGGTAAAAGTGATAAAAATTCAGATAATCTTTGTTGTTTGATCGAATAGAAAGTTTTGATGTAGTTACATAATTACGTTTTTTTCCTCACAAGACTTCGTGACGTTTTCCTGACGTCAAGAAATTTTAGATGTTTTATGTAGTTTATGTTTTATGATCTCGTCCTTAGGGTTAATAATTTCTTGACAAAACTGAATTCTTGTCAATTTCAAGACGGGACAACTTTTCGATAAATACCTACTCACAATATCATCGCAAATATCTCTACATTTCATTTAAAATGACATTTCATTTGTCTTTCAGAAAATCCAACCGGTGAATAAAAAAATGCGGTGAAGCTGACGCGTGACGATATCACAGACCGTGCAATAAATGTTCAATGCACTGAATATCTTCTGTAGCATCCATACCAACCGTATATTCTTAGTTTTCTGTCGCTCTGCTAAAGGTAGCATTTCGAGCTTCACGACAGACGGGATTAACAGACTTTGGCGGCATGTGCTTGTAGTAATTCGTAGGCATACATTCCCAGCTAATATGAAAATCGAATATCAACCTGTGATTCCGGAGACGATCAGGATCAATCGTAACTGACTCAGTTAACAAGTATTGACTTGATCTTGCTATTGAACAAGCTAGCGTTCCGTAGCAGTAATTAGTTAGTATTATTTTGATTTAAATTTATTCGTTGTGTGAAAAGTCCTGGATCTTTTCGTATAATATATTATGGTGTACATAGAATACACTGCTATCGATTTAAACAATAAAAGTCGTCTGTCATTTACCACAAGGCTCAGAATGCGACCTTTACCCTCAAAAATTTCGCTTCAAAAACGCTTATGACATTATGCGGACCTATGCTGACCTGAGGGGACCTATTTAGCGTCATGCATGTCTTGTCTTTGTTCTATTGATATGTTAATTGTGATGTTTTTATGGCGTTATATAAATGTATTTTCTTTTTTTCTTTTTTCTTCTAAAATGCTACCCAGACGAGGCGGTTCGAGGAGTAAAACGGCCGTCTCTACACTTTAAGGCTAATAAATACACGTTGCAACACTGTCATCAATCATAGAATATACAGGGCGGCAAGCTCAGCCATCATAACAGGAAATGGAACATTTTTTGCGAAATCAAGTGAAATACTTACTTCATAGATTCAGGAACAGGAAATAAGGCGCTGAAGTCAGATTTTTGAAATTTTTTTCGTGGATAACTTTCGGAGATATCGTAAGCTTAAGGGGCACAAACGCCTGAGATATTCACGTTTACTAACTAACACTCAGAAATTCAGTAGGTGTTCTCACTGATCTTGCTCGGACTTCTTGGCGTATTACTTGTCGAAAGCCGACTCTTCACGTTCGTTAAGGTCTTCTTCAAATGTGGACGCAGTTATACGTTAGAGTAAGCACCTTGTATTTCAATCTTTTTTTTTAACACCACTACTTTGATGTACATTATTTACAATACCTAAGTACCTACAATGTACATCCTTACAATAGAAAATACAAAAAATATCCCTCTGTCAAATAAAAAAAACAACCTTCCTATTTATAAGTTACCTCTAATGCAAACACGTCGTCAAGAGACGTCACTGGCGTGGACCACAAAACGCAGGCCGCATTACCTCTTCGTATAGCTATCAAAATTCTTTGGGCGGGATACCGCCAGCTCTAGGGTCCGCTTTTCATTCTTAGTCTGACACAACACTATCCTCAGTTTGACAACATAATATATAATTAGCCAACGTAAAAAGTGAACAAAAAGACGCCTCACTGAAGATTCGCCATTGTTTCACCGACAGACATTTGGAATGCATCGTTTGACGGAAAAATTATTCGATAACACAACATTTTTTAAACAGGGGCTATGTTTCACTACCCATTGATTCAATTTATTTAACGGATAAATGTGATGCCGTCTCTGTTTGTTTTGTTTGAATTTATCCGTCAAGTAAAATTTATCAATGGGTGATGAAACAGCCCCTAAGCCACTCATTTGGTTGTAAGATGTAAATGGATTTACCTAAGCATTGTACATTATAATACACCGAGGGGACGCCTTTGCCTAGCAGTGACACCCCATTAATCTGTCATCTCCCAGGATAACAGGATCAAAGGAATTTGGGCACAAATTTGTGCCTCTGGGAGAGGACAGGTTAATAGGCTATTTAAAAACTATATAGGCTCAGCTGCTTAGCGATAGAATTTTTATCAGAGGACTGGCATTCAGCCATCGACATCTATGTACGTAAAATACAGAGATATCAATGAATACAGCCTATGTTTTTTACTGAAACTGACAAACGAGCTTGCAGTTCACGGTGGTTGGTGTGAAGGCGACTATTAGAATATTTTAGGTATTCTTTAGTCTACGTAAAATAAAACTGGTTCAACTCTCATCTCCAATAATAATATTTCTAGAAATATCATTGCTTATATTACGGTTCTTATTACGCTACATACTCGTACTCGTAAATTCAAAAGAAGATTTCTAGTAAGTACCTAACAATCTTTATAAAACCGTTTTATTTAACCATGATAAAACGTGGGTGAAGGAGAAACATCATGAGGAAACACGCACGCACCTGTAAAGCAACTCATTCTTAACGGAGGCGTGCCCAGCGGTGGGTCGTATATAGGCATGTTTATCTGCAACGTACAGTCGAGTTTTTAAACTTCTGAGCAAACACTCGATTAAAAATATCTTACCACACTTAGTACAACTTTTCCTCGGATTAAATAACATAATATAAAAGATTATATAGACTCTACATAAATCTTGAAAGTTCGACGACGACGACGGTATCTTAAACGTCTAGAATTAAGATAGTTAAATGTAAATACACTAAGCCTATATTGAATTAAAGTTCAATACAGTGAAACGTTAACGACGAGAAATGTCCCATAAATTGAACTAGGCGACTTAGTCCCTTATAGTTGGGTCTAACCGAAAATATTCATGGAAATTGCTATTAAATCTTTGGCCATCTTTCAAACAATGGTATTCCCATTTGGATTTATTAACGTTGGATGCGTGGTCTAAATTTAACTATACGGAGCGGCAAAAATCTGGCCCTCAAATGTATACAGAATTAAGTAATTTTGTATGTAGAGTGGGCCAAATTTTGTGCCGCTGAGTATATGTAAGTGCAAGTTATATACCTGCAAACCTAACACACTTTTTTCCCTACCCTTTAGGTACAGTCAAGGGCAAAGATATCGACACGGCCAAAGTTGCAAAAATATGCGTATGTCGTGTACATATTTTTGTAACTTTGGCCGTATCGACATCTTTGCCCTTGACTGTACCTTGAATTGTTACTTATATTTGAATTTTTAACCTTAGACTGCACAAGCTCTAGCACACCGCGGATCGGGATATTATTTTAAGATCCTTAAAATTATTTATACAATTAACAATGTGTGCTTTAAAAAGTACTTTCGGCCATTATTCCTAATGTTAATTTGTTTTTTATAAAGCATGCGAGGACTCACGAAGACAATTAAATTATTAATTAGCAGCTTTATATATACTTTATGAGTGTTAGTTCAGCATCTGATAGATAGCCGCTAGCTTCGGAGATGCAAGGTGCGACCTAGTTGCTGGTAATTAATAGAAATATGGAGCCACAGGGGCGGACTTGCGGAATTAGTGCAACATCTGGGGCAAAATGCACTATAAACCAATGCCTCTTAAGTATTTTTAATTATAATTAAGTAGCGCAGTCAGTGAACCTGAATATTTATTAAAAAAATATCGTATAAGTGCCACATAAACGGTGTTGGTTGATAGAAGGTTGCTAAACCGCCTCAGATGTTGCTCTAATTTCGCAGTTGTCATAATTCACGAGAAGCTTGATAATTGAGTTGGTATTGAAAACCTCAGTAGCTTATGTTGTAATAGTTGGGAGCTCGCGCAGTTCGAAACTAGTACAAATTTTAGTACCAAAATTCTAGTAATATCTCTATAATAGCGAGTCGATGTACTCGTATGTGAAGCCTAATTTTTATAACAGATGAGAGAAATTAGATCAACGAAGGCGAACTAATCCTTTACAGTGACCTTTTTCAGGTAAATTAATATCAACATAATAAGTTATAAAAAAATATCGTAGAGATGAAAGTACCTACTATCTTACATTACAGTCTACACGTAACCATAGCAATTGGAACGTGATTGTATCGTAAGTTTAAACAGTACTAATCACGTGACTTAATTTTAACTGACAGATAAATGTGACGCCGTCTCCGTCTATTGGAACAAAACAAACAGAGACGGCATCACACTTATCCGTCAAATAAATTAAATTAATGGATGGTGAAACAGGGAATAAATCTCGTGAGTAAATTCAAGAAAAAACATGAAAGTTTAAATCAATGTAGTAGTTTGTAAAATCTTAACGCATCAAACTTACAGTACATTATCCATTCATCACCGACGTAATATCTGGTCTCATTTAAATACAAATAGCCTCCGTACCCGATGTGTTGCCATCCTAAGTGTTTATCTAACCCAACGTCTCACAAAGAGAATCCTTGGTAGACCGCAGCAATGTCCCCATCATGTTCCTACATAAATGTTTATGATACCGATAAGCTAAACCTAAATAATGCTTTGCAGGTTAACATTTTCGCTGATATTGTTATAATAAGTACATTTTATGTTGGGATAGCAATAAAAGATCCTATCGGCATTGCTTTAGAAATAATTTAAGGAATATTTAGCTGTTTATGACGTTATAAGTGACGATAAAAGGTCGAGTCTTATTAGTTAGAAGTGTTAGAGGTATTTGGCACTACTAAATAATTATGTTAATACAGTACTTTATAGCAGTAAATGTCTAGGTACATTGAGAACAGTTTTAGCTTAATTGAATGGACAAAAAAGTATTACTTACTTGGTTCCTCCCACATAACACCAGAGCGTCCAGATTTACAGGTATTTTTATTATGTAGTAAGGGAACAAAAGGTTCCATTGATCTAGCTTTTATACCTTAGATTTTATTGATACCTAAAATACGGCGATTTGGCCACTCACTCGCTCACTCACTGACTCCTTTTTTCCGTTTTTGATGGGATCCTACACCTGTCCGTTACCAATTATAATATCAATATAGATACCACCTTTCTTTCTAATCTTTGTTAATTGCCGATACTTACTTATTCTTTATTGACTTCACAGAAGATAATTCCCTAATAATGTTGTAACTATTCAGACGCAATTTTGAAACTAAAAGGTTCGGCCATAAAGCTAAAAAATTGTCCTTCGACCAGATTGCCGTCTAGAATTTATCATTTATTTCCAGAGTCCGTCCCTGGTGACACATGAACATGACACGCCGGGGTACCGCTGACCTGTTTCCCTTGCCACCTGCGACCAGTCAATTTACCTTTTAAAAAAATCTCATAAAACCTCCGCCCCAAAGAAAAGCAGTATGTTGACTTAACTCACATACATGCCTTAACGGGAGCGCGCCCCCATTTCCTCGTCCAAAGAAAATGTGTCTTTACCCCTTTGCCACCTTTGCTTTTTAGGTCTATATCGCTGTGAATTTTTGAGGGTCGCTTGCGCCGTTCTGTTATGTAGATTTTGAGGAATGCAAAGGAATGGTTGAGACCTGAAGCGCGATGTTTACGGTATTCAAATTGCTGTCACATACCCGGACATAAGGTTTATATAACGTGTGCTATTCAAAGGTGAGATTTAATTAAAATATTCTATTCACAGCTCAGTGTGAAGTTCTTAAGTGCGCAAGTTAATAACTCGTCGGTTCAAATGGCGCACCGTGACATCAAAGTTATTCATAATGACAGTTAATTTTGCACTTATTTAGCTCTGTTTAATAGCGTATCTTTTATATTTTTCTAAACCTGCATGACCTGTAACATAAACTACAATGTATTCAAAATTTTACTTATCTAATGCTGTTTGAAAATATATCGTCACTACTTTGAAAAAAGCTCGTATCTCAAAATTGATACTTTTCTAAATGAACTTTACGAACATTATTTCAAAGGTCAATTTTGTTGACGTATTGATTTAAGATAAGAGAATTTTTCAAAGTAGTGACGATATATCTACCTACACAAAAAAACTATCTTACAAAAAAAACAGTACATTCAAAACCACGGGTTGAATAAAGAAAACCCGTTATCCCAAAGATGAGACCAAGCTAGATCGGTTGTGCGCGATATCTCCCATGTATCAAAAAATACCACATTTCAAAATAACATTGAAATTTAAATGAAATAAACTCTTATTAGATGAATACTTTTTCTCATTAATCCAGCCCGGAGTAACTACGTTTCAATTATGATTATGGTGATGTTTATTATCTTGTGGCTACTCAGTAGGGATATAATAATAATAATAATGATTAATAACCATTCCTTTGAAGTTAGTTTTTTATAATATTTTTATTTTGTATGTACTTTTCTGTATTTTACTTTTTATGACTATTTTAAAAACCTTAACTAAACCTTTATTATTAAATAAAGAGAATAATAATAATAAACCGTTTAATTCAGGCAACATGGCCCACATATGGCAAATAGGGCTTGCAATAGGGACTTCAACGCATCTTGGTCCTGTGCTGCGGCTTCTAGATCCCGCCAGTGTTTCCGTTTGAGGAGACTTCTTTTATATATATTTTGATCAATTGGGTAACATCCTGTTTAAAAAAAAACTAATTATCCATTACTTAGATTATCAAAACATATTGAAAAAGTATTTTTTTTTATTGTCAATCATACAAAACATGACAAAGATGAGGCGTGTCAAAGTTCAAAAGCTGCGCTAAAGTGTCACACAGCGTGACGTCACATGAAACTTTAACAAAGCTGATGTATTCATATTTTTTTTCTTTAATTGACGAAAGAATGGTACATTGTGTCTTAAGGGCGGTAAATAAGGAATTACGAACGAGAGTCTATTAGAAGCCCAAAGTCGAAGACTGAGGGATGTAATGACTCGATGTTCGTAATTCTAGTACCGCCCGTGCGACATAAAATGTTTTTCATCACATTTGCGAGTAAAATTTGGCAGCAGCGAGCCATGCAGTATCGGTACGCACATTGGCTCATTTACCGACCTTGGGCTTCATGACAAGAAAATTAGTACGCGCAATGACTCATTTACCGACCACGGGTTTCATGACAAGCACATTAAGGTCGAGAGTTTTATTTGGGGGATGCAACCGGTAGCCTGCATGTTACGATACTGTTTACGAGAAAGTGTGATGAAAAAATACATGTCCAATATTTTATGATAATCGTGAGTTGCACAGACAAATATCAATCGGAAACATGTTACATTATAACAAGACTTCTACCTATACATAATGCAAGCAGACGATCCGAATACAGTCCGTTAGCAAGTGAAATGAATTATGCAGTCGAGTCGAGCTTTGAAGGTACATACTTGAGGATGCATCGGAAATCCGATCAGTATTTTGCATGGGTGCGATTTTGATTCGGCGACGCATTTCGAGGGCTTTGCAACTGGAATAGAAGTCGGGTGGTGCTTAGAGACATTGAACATGTCTGGCATAATATCTAATAATTTGTACTCGTATATTTAACATAACGCATCTCTCCCCCTGGGCAAAGATCGAAATTCTAAGTAGAGTTCTTTCTCAGGAATGTACTAATTGTCAATTATTTTATTAGGTCAATATAAAAAAATATTTTCAAATTAAAACTAATACGTGTTCCGACGTATTAAATTGAAGGTAAATCAGTCATCTTTATTAATACTGGTTTTGGTACCTATGAGGCTTTGTACGGTCAAGGACTTTAATGCATGAGCCATCATGGAGCCATTTCACAGTAAACGTCATAATGAAATCGCATTAATTAACAATGAAAATCGTAATGAATTTTCCTTTGAAAAGGTTCCATGGTAGCTCATGAATTAAAGTCCTTGACCGTACCGTATAGGTTAGAAATACCCTAATCAACATGTTTTATTCATCTTTGTCCAGAATCTAATAGACCATAATGATCCTCAAAAAGGGAATAAATATCGTTGTAAAGTTGTAATAAGTATTTTTTTCAGGTCTTATAAATGAGACTCAGAGTTGCTCAACGAGCTATGGAGAGAGCTATGCTTGGGTTTCTGTACGGGATCGAATCAGAAATGAGGAGATACGTAGAAGAACAAGGGTCACCGACGGAAGTTGTTGAAGTGGCAATGGGCAGGCCATTATAGCACGGAGAACAGATGGTTGCTGGGGCAGAAAGGTTCTCGAGTGGACACCGCGAATCGGGCAAGCGCTGCCTGCGCAGCGTAGGACGTCCACCAACGAGATGGACGGATGACCTGGTTAAAGTAGCGGGTGCACAGTAGATGCAACAAGCTTACACTTTAGTTCATAAACTTGTGAGCAAAAATTTTATCAAAAATATCTGAACACGCTTCTATGCCGTCAACAATAGAGTCGTGTTCAAATATTTTAGATATTTTTTTTTATTCGACTGGATGGCAAACAAGCAAGTCTCCTGATGGTAAGAGATCACCACCGCCCATAACATCTGCAACACCAGGGGTATTGCAGACGCGTTGCTAACCTAGAGGCCTAAGATGGGATACCTCACGTGCCAGTAATTTCACCGGCTGTCTTACTCTCCACGCCGAAACACAACACCTCATAAGTTTGTGAACTCGACTGTACAACCCGAACAACTGGAGTTCTATGGGGGAAGCCTATGTCCAACAGTGGATGTCCTATGGCTGATTATGATAATGATGATGATGAAGTATTTTTTTAATAAATTCCTTTTTTTTCTTACTTAACCTTAAATAGTTGGACCTACATGAATATTTTGTTGACACTAAACATGTTTTTATTCCCCGTGTGTTTTTAATATGTTTTTTACAATATGTATTAAATAATAAATACTTATGTAACGCGGAAATTAAAACTACTTCATGGTTATCTGTGTATAAATAAGTAATTAAAATATTTATCTACCAACAAACTAAACATCAGTATCAGTCTTCGTCAATAGGAACTATAATTGTACGACTAAAACCTTACAATAGACTTCAAACTGTAATTTTATTTCATAATCGCATTCAACATCGTCCGTAAATATAATGTTTGGTTGAAATAAAACCGTGGTGTTGTTGAAGTAAAACAATGAATAGGTGTATAAGTGTGTACAAATAACGCTGCATTTTTAAATAAAATCGTGTACTATTTTTGCCACGAGATCCTTATAGTATAATAGTTAGAGTCATTTTAGTTTTAATTAAAATGCTGTTTTTTAATGTGTTATTTTCAATAATTTATTGAATCAGGCGTTACTTTGCGGAGGTCCATATCAATGAACTAAAACAATTACTTTACTCACCCGCGACCTTATGATAGCTACGGTTATGCAAGATATGCGTGTTCTTACAGGTGGAGCTATCACCACCACCATATTACACTGACGCGTTTCGAACTCAACCAGAGCTCATCTACAGAGCAACGCAACCGTACACCATGCTACTAGATGTTAGACTATGTGTCATCACTTCATTATTCTTAATTTGAATGATGTTACTAAAAAATTACCTACATCATTTTTAATAGTACCACGTTCCGAATTTCACCCACCAAGCACGTTCTGAATTTCACCCATCAGAAATAGCTACAAATCTTAGCAAAAGCAAAATGTGAAGTGTAAAACCCACGCATGAATAGTCCTTTTGACACCAGTTGATAAAAAACAAAACCTCCTTCAAGCAGTCGGGTAAAAATATCCAAATACTTTATTCTTTAAAACGAATGTCCGTCACAATTAACGTATAATATACTTAACAGGCTTATTGCAGCGCTTCTCGTTACAAGAAGCCTTGGAAGTGCAGATCATACGGTCTTACAGCACGGAACAATCCAGGAAATATGCGTAATATTTTATGCCTGTATTGAAATAATACTAATAGTAAGGTAAACGTATGAGTGCTCGTCACTGTCTAAATAGTTGGCATCTTTAATCTTGTCATTGGCAATAGAGATGACAGCAGGGTGTCGTCTATTGGGTATCACCGTGTCGAGCGCTCGGACGTTTACCTTACGTCAATTATAAATTAAGACGTTTTTGCTTCATCGTCTTTCTATTTACGGGATCGGTTTAATACTCCAGTACTTAAGCTCCAAGAAGTTGGGGAGCAGTAGAGTTTTTTAGCCGGTGAGAGTCTGGCATTCTATTTATTCGTCAGTTAAGAGTCCTCAGTACGCTCGCGTCCCCATACAAACGTAGTTCTAATTTACAAGCAGCACTACAGATCAAAACGCAACTTTGCAACTATAATGGGAGCAGCCATTACAATGCTTATAATTAGGTTCGGTTAAAATAAAATGTAACGGAAAAAAACAATAACAAATTTCTATTTCTCATACAAAACTTAAAATTAATGTGATTTTAAATATTTTCTTACATTGATTTATGAACGAAAACTAATTATAAGCATTAAAATAACTGCTCCCGTTATAGTCGCAAAGTTTTATTTTGTTTCAGTGTCTTGTTTCTAAATTAGAACGAAACTACTTTTGTATGAAATGCGATCACCGGCGAGCGTACTGGCGACTCTTAAATTATTAGAGAATATTGGACACCTATTAAAACTTTTCTCTGTTAAATAAAAAATGGCAAAGAATAGATGAAACGCGTCACAGTTCAGGAGTGGAGGCCCGTGGTGTCATTTCTTAGTAAAAAGTGTAAGAAGCCGACACACGGAACATGAACCAGCTATAATGTCCATATTTTTTTGTTTTCGATTCATTATCATCATCATCATCATCATCATGTCAGCCAAAAGACGTCCACTGCTGGACATAGGCCTCCCCCAAGGCGCTCCACTCAGACCGGTCTTATGCTTTCCGCATCCACCGCGATCCCGCCTATTTACCAAGTCGTCGCTCCATCTTGTTGGAGGCCTACCGACAGCTCGTCTCCCGGTCCGCGGACGCAATTCGAGATCCTTCTGACCCCATTGGCCATCAGTCCTGCGAGCAATGTGCCCCGCTCACTGCCACTTCAGTTTCGCAATTCTTCGAGCTATGTCGGTAACCTATCATCATTTCTGATCTGAGTGACTTTAATTTTGATTGACAAGAGAAAAAATACGTGTCTGATATGTTTTGAAAATCCAACTGACTGACTGCTTTACATTTTTTTAGAAATCTTGCTTATTGATTAAATAATATTTTAGTGGATTAGAACATTAACTTTTATAGACTTAAATTGGATTCATTCACACTAATCACGTTATATTATTATTATTAATCATATTAGGGAAACGGGCCGAGATCTAAAGGTTCGTGCTACGCTTCAATGAAAACGCACCTCAGAACCATTCTTTGAGCGAAATGTTAAGGATTTCCGTTTCACTTAGTTGAATTATTGCCAGGTAATTTTTACGTCTTTTAGTACTCCATCAGCCGTATCTACATGTTCCCAGGGAAAATAGTTTAGACCTCTTTAAACGAGGTTACGGTGCCCGCCATTTTTTTATAATACCAGCCCTTATATTATTACCCGCAGCTTTCCACGCATAAAATACTAGGCCTAGCAATGAGGGTATATAAAATATCGCTAGATGGCGTTAGTGTCGTGAGGTTCTTTTGACGTTACTGTAGGGCTACTACGAAACTCGAAGTTCGTATCGTACCGTCCCTCTCGCCCTCGTATTAAATAGTATAAGTGTCAGAGGGACCACACGACACGAACTTCGCGTTTCGAGTTTCGTAGTAGCCCTGCAGTCTTGCTTGCGATTGTCTCGTTAAGTTATTTAACCAATCACAAACGTGGCACAAATGTCACAGTTGTCAAACTGATCTGACGCCTTCTTGTCGGCTACAGAAACTTCATTGAATTGAAATCTTGCAGGTGGTAGGACCTTGTGCAAGGTCCGCCCGATTGCTACCACCATCTTGCTCGCTAATCCTGCCGTGAAGCAGCAGTGCTTGCACTGTTGTGTTTCGGCGTGGAGAGTAAGACAGCCGGTACATTACTGGCACTTGAGGTATCCCATCTTAGGTTTATAGGTTGGCAACGCATCTGCAATACCCCTGGTGTTGCAGATGTTTATGGGCGGTGATCTCTTACCATCAGGAGACCCACATGCTCGTTTGCCATCCAGTCGAAAAAAAAAAACCAGGATTTCACAAATAAAACTCGTGAGAAATCCTAAAAATCCGATTTCATGTCTGTAATCCTATAGCGGTTGAATGGATATTATATTTGTTTTGGGATTTATGAGATTGTTAGTTGCCTTATACGTTTTATTCCAGAGTTCCAGCTTTCAGCTACTTCATTTCATTTAAAATTACAGGATGCCCTAAAAAATTCCGTAGAAATTTCCAAAATTACTTCGTGAATATCATTTGTGAGTGAATATTGGATTTAAAAACCTGCATCAACTTAATTCCTACCAAAAAAAAAATTATAATGTATAGTCGTTAAATTTCCTTAAGTTTGTCTACCTATGTTTATCCGTTGCCTAGTATCCATAGTACAAGCTTTGTTTAGTTTAGGACTAGGTCAATTGGTGTCAAGTCTCCCATGATATTTATTATTTATTTATTTAGCTACGAAGCTAAGGTTGCAGGTTTACAGGTTCAAACTCCGAAAGGAATAGATATCCGTATTATGATGATATTGAATAATAAATATTTTCTACGTATCACGAGTTTCGATGAATAAAAAAATCACTTGTTTCCAAATCTCTAGGTACTCGACCAACTATCTGAACTGTCCAACGGCCAGGGCAATTGCGCTGCTAAATGAATTTTTGACTGAAATCCAGGATGCTGACGTGTTTGCCGATGGTTGGGGAGCACTTTTATCTAAAATAATGTTATTTTTAGCATAGTATTAAGTATTAACGAGCTAGGCGTTTTGGTGCAAACTGTAAGCCTGACTTCGTATTGAACAAATAAATAAATAAATAAATCTACTTAATTTGCATTCCAATCCAGGTACCTAATTAATAGATGAAGTTAATATTTTTTATATGTATTTACCAATTAAATCTTGAAAATTACACTACATTTCGTATATCGATATTAATTTATTTTATTAAAAAAAAAACATGAAATATAAATGTTGCCAGGAAGAGATTGCTCTTAAGCGATAAAGCCGCCTATTACTTACCTTATATACTTTTCTATGTTTCTGTTTCTCTATTTTCTTTAAATACGTGATGTACAATAAAGAGTAAAGAGTAAATTGTAATGTTTACTTAAGTAGATAAGTAAACTTGGTTTAAGTAATGTATACCCAAATATTTATTTAATGGTTGATCTACAAAGCCACTAGTTGGAACAAAAATTAAGTGTGTCTCGTTTTAGTTAGTAAACTCAATAGATACGAACACAGAGTAGTGAATGGTTACCGGTATTTAAAAATCATATTCAACGTTTTATGGCAGGTAGTTATCAAAATAAATTATCGTAAAAAACAGAGTAAATGATAATTTGTTGAATCTTGTTTTACTACGCGGGTCATACGATCTAAACAGATTAATTAATCATATTCCGATTCTCGTATTCAAGAGCTCGATACAGGAAACAATTATAGTTTTTATATTTCCGTAAATACTAGTGGGTACTACACTAATAGTAATTGACTTATCTGTGTACTGTGCTATTGTTGGCAAAGTTTTTACAAAATAAATAATTCTGTGCTATCTCACAAAATCAACAGAAGGTGTTTCGCATCGCGACGAACGCGGGGCTCTGTTCGTTAAGTACTCTTTACATAATCCAGTAAGGCCCCGTGGAGCCAGCTCGATACGATTGTGCAACGTCGGCAGGCAGACTGCTAAGTGCTACAAATCCTCAGTCCACTGCCCCGCGGCCTCACGGAACACCACTCAACACGCTACAAATAAATATGAACTAATAAATTCTCCCAGTTATGGCAGCAATAGCTCTAATTTTTATATTTCTTCTCAATCGGGCTAAGACCGCGCAAATAAGCGTAACCACGTTGAATCCAGCGCTCGAGGTAAACAAGTTACCAGAAGGCTCTACAGACGCCATTTTTGCCTTGCAAATCCGACAGATCCGGACTACATCGGAAGCAACGCCCGCGGCCTCCGCCGGAAACAATTTAAATGTCGTTGGCGCTAGCGCACCAGGCGTACAGCCACAGTCGGAGAATTACCAAGCAATTCCCACAATTTACCCGCACCAAAACAAAAAGGTAACGGATAAAAAATATGACGATGAGCACGAAGGAAATTTCAATTTATCAGCCTTTGATAGAAATGCTAAGGAGAAAGAAATGAAGGCGGTCGACACTAACATCAAGCCTCTGGCCTTAGTTTGGGATAGCTGTATGGAAACAAATTTCAGAGATAATCAGCGAATATCTATACAACCCCCGTTAGATATGCAAGACGCTGATCATGATTCGCGATTCCAAAAGAATAGGCAAATTGGAAGTATATGGAGCGAAGGATTGAGTAAAAGGGATGCCGCCGACACAAATAACTCGATAGCTATAAAGTCTTGGTTGAACAAATACAACAACTTGAGGGCCAGCAATACTGTCAATGGACCCGTCCAAAAATCTGACTCGTTGTTAATAAGGAAAATAGCGAAACCCTCTACTACGATGATACCATCAACTACTATTCAAATGATACCTATAACAAGGGATATATTCAACAATCCGACGGAATCTTTCAACATGTCAGTAGATGTTGTGGTGACCGAAAACAATATTAGGGCGAGTTACACAGAAGATTGGTTCGAAGCGAAGGACAGAAGTAAAATAAGATTCGGCGGGCCACCTCAGACGGAGACCTATTTGATACCGACACTTAAGCCGGAAGAGGGGTTCCATCCTTTCGGGTTTATGTCACACTTCTTTGCTTTAATCTACCCGTTTGAATTTCCAGTGGGTAAGTAAAGTAACTTTATCCGAAATCATCTTATTTCTTTTAATTTTTAAACAGCAGTTTTAAAACGCCACAAGGCCATATTAGTTCACGAGGCGATCGAATGTTTAATTAATATTTGCTTGCGCTGTTTTAAAAATGTGGGTACAGTCATACATAGATATACATGCATGAGCTGTATAAACATTTATGTTTTAATTTTAGGTCTCGTCAAGGACGTTGTATGGGGAAAGTTTTCATTTCCCTACTCATTCTTGCAGGTACAAGTTTTCACATTAAAATAAAGTGATAGAGATGTGACGTTTGTGAAAGTATTGCTCAGACTTGATGGTTTTTAAAAGCTCCTTAATAAATTATGCATCTTTGTAGTAAAGGTATACCTAGGTTATATCCCTTTAATTCGCTAGTTTATTAAATTGTTTTCTAAACTTGAATCACTTGCTATTATCACATCACAAAAATCGAAATAAGATAACGCGGACCAATCTCGCTTAGATTTAGTATAAAATAAATCCCGCACATCTATTTGGATCCGGATAGCCCAATATTGGGAACAAATCGCACTTATTTACTCGTTGCCTTAAATAAATGGTCAGTTTGTTCGCTTCTCTTCTCAATTTGTTTATTTTGATTAAAAATTAAGTCAAAGCTTCAAATGTCTTGATTAAGATTGATATTGTTCTCAAATGTTCTAAAAATATTGCTTGTAGTATCAAAACGTGTTTTCACTAAAGTATGCTAATTACACCTATTATCAATTTATCAGTATGACTGTTTTTTAAATGAAAGTGTCGAATATTAGAGTAGGTTCTAAGAAAATTGTGTCCAAAGTGTGAGAAAAGTATTCCATCAATCGGGCTTTTCTAAATTTGAATCGAATGCAGCCGACACATTTTAGACTCTATCTTTACTTCTTCCCAGTGCCCACTCTATGTGCGTATTAACTCCTAGCTATAGATATAAAGTCGTCCAACTGACAGTTTAAAAGGAGAGCGTCCGGCAACTTGATAGTGCCGAAACCTTTGGTGTTAATGGCTTTGTCTTTAATGCACTGCACGTCAGACTTACACGTACTTAATGACGATATAACGACATGGAACTGCTTTTAGAGTGTTAGTGTTTGTTTACCTATAAACGTTAGTGTGTTAATAAATAACAGTAAAGGGTTTTACACACAATATGTCCTTTAATTTGACGGTATTCAATGACATTTCAGCGCTTACACATTTACCAAATTTCAAGTCAATTGGATCAAGAAAATGAATAAACAATAATAATTTATTTACATACATACAAACACAAATATTTTTTTAACCAATAGAAGTGCTTATTTATACTTAAATTCTTTGTACTTACATAATTATGATAAAAAAAAACAAAATCAATCAGGCGTCAATTGACCCCCGTACCAAAGAATACTAACTATTAGTCTATTACCCGTACCTACTAGTATAAACTGAAGGGCTACAACGAAATTCGAAAATCGAAGTTCGTATCATACCATCCTTCTCACTCTCGTATTAAAAAATCGGTCAGGTCGGTCAGCGGGACGGTACGATAATACGAACTTCGATTTACTTTACTCACTTCTTTTTATTCAAAATACTGCAACTAAAAATTTTAATAATTTCAGATCATTACGTATCCGAATTGCCTAATGTTTTTATCGTTGTCTATGTTTTAGGTAAAAAGAAATATTTCGGCAAAGCGAGTAATTTTATGTATATTTCTAAATTACATTTGCCCTGGGGGCGTAGTAAAAGCATGATTATACCGAGATTCCCCTCACTTATTTTCGGAAGAGCACATTTTTCTTTCCGGCAAGACATATTGGTCATTTCGTAATTACAAAGTATCTTTTTCCTGGAGTATTTTTTAATCTGGCACAGCTTATTATTTAAGCGCTCTCTCTTAAAGTAATTTATTTTTGTATGTTACTTAAGTATTATTGATTGACACAATAACAGCTGCGCTAGTTTAGTTCTAATAAGTAGTTCGAAATTAAAAAGAGGTAATGCACACCGTTTTTAAGAGATATTTTTACGTTACGTTACGTTTTATAGAGCACAAGGTAGCCTAAGAAAATAGTTTCCTTTTCTATCACCTTCCTAATTTGTTCGTAATTATATGTCAACATCTACTTAACTCGTCATCGTCAACCTTTTTCTAAAGTCTTCAATGCTATCTTGTCTACATTGCATCGTCATGTAGTCTACATAATGGTGTTAATTTCCCAATTTGCCTATATTTCTACAATGGACGATACTACACCACCAATATCTGACACAACAAGCGTGCATAAATATCTGATACGACTCTATTTCTAGGGCCGGAAGGACGTGTCAGATATTTTGCACGCTCTGCTGTGGCAGATATTAATGCTGGTGACTGAACCAAGTTGGTATACCTTTTGGTATAATATTCAACCGCCATAATATTGTTTCTTATAAATTCATTTTCACTACTCATTGTTTACCATATTAATCAAATGACAGAATCTTTGTTGCCCATAATATTAATTTCAATAATTTAATTATTCATAATCATTGTAAGTCATAAGTATCTCATGCCATAATATCATTTGCCATCCATGTAAATGGTGGGTATCGTCACTATATATACTGATAAATCCCATACGTCAAACAAGCCTTTGAATTAGATAAATTTTAATCACATAGATTAGGTTAGGTTAGAAATGCGACATTTGATTTGTGCGAGCGAGCAAGACGATTCGGTGCAGAAGCAACTCGGATAGGTTAGATTCCGAAGGCTAAGGTGGGAGCGAAGCGGAACGTATCGTTAGGTAATTTTTTATAGCAGCCCGAATAATAAAGATAATAGATTGATTGTTTATAGATTAGTAATAGAAAAAAGCAATTTTAATCAATCATAATCAAAATAAACACTATTTAGTATGGCGTTTGAATATTCTATTAAATAATATTATTGCACTTAATAATATGGAAAACAATACGTATTGCATTAGTATCATTATGGCATCTAATTTTCGGGAAAATTAGAATATATCAAATATTTTTCTAGTAAACGAAAGATTTGGGCAAATAAAGTTTTGGGCATATGAACTTCGGGCAAACAATAGTTAACCAAAAAGATGACGTCATAACTCCTCTCCTTTTTTTTTTTTTTTTTTTTCGTGCTACGGGTCAAATTGATGTTAATGCTTGTAACACCATTTGCAGCTTTTTTGGCGTACCGCTAACAACTATTACACTCGGTTTTATTATGCAAAATGATCCTGATACCTATATGATATTTTACCACGTTTACATTTACTTGCTTGAATTTCATTTGCCCTAATTTCACTTGCCATACCAACGTTTGCCATAAAATATATAGAACCGTGCTATTTTCAGGATTTTTTAAAATGTCATCATATAGAATGCAGTAGGTTAGGTTAGTTTAATATCAACTCTGAAGAAATTACTATTTCAGAAATAAATTACTTTATGGCAAATGAAAATTCTAGAAAACGATACATTCGGGCATATGAAATTCGGGCAAACGATAGAGAACCATTTTACCACTATCATATACCTATTATTATTATTATTATGTTGTATACAATTTGACGATCCTTTTGTGAATTTCTTATAATTACCTGACATGTATTTATAATGTATTTTTTCATAACTAAATCTAATCTAATCTGAATAGCTTGTATTATTTAATTTGTCGGACATGATCCAAATTTTCAGCTACGAGTATCAAAACAAAACTTTTCAGAAATTTTCAATAATTATTTTCCGGAAATTAATTGGAGATTAATTAAGTACCGTCATTTGATATCTTACCGATTGATATCGATATATTTGTTAACAATACAGCGTGTTCCTCTTCTTGCTCGTTATCGAAAATTATATTTGTCTTAATTATAATCTGTTTTAATAACAAGTTATTATTATAAATCAAAAGTACTGTCCTTTTCTAACATATTAGAAACATCCGAATGTTAAATAAATAAAGTGAAATTTTGACTAGTATAATAGTATTAAAGTAAAAAAAAAATATGGGGCAAAATATACCAAGTGGATGTAGTCTCGAATTAAGCAAGGCTTTTTGGTCCTTTGGTAAGTACTAGGCAACGATTAAACATACATATATAGGTAATAATACACACTTAAATACATTATAGAAGTTCTCAACCCTGTCATTCTAAATCTGAAACGTCTAGTTTTTATATTCGGTTCACTAACTGGCCACCCAGTTGTCAAATGTTAATTGATATGTTTTTTTTTTCAGTCTATTACAGTGGAATCAACGTTCTTAGTGATCGTTGTAGCATTCGCATGTATAGCTTTGATTATACCTGCGTATATGCTGATACTCTGTTTACTGTCGCTATTTTCAAAATCCGGCTGCGATGAGGAGTTAGAGACTGGAGCTCTGTTCCCTGATGCAGATGAATCGGATTACAATGACAGAGTGTTGGTTGTTGTGACTTTATTCGTGGCACTTTTGTGTTGGTAAGTTATAATTGATAATAAGTAGGAGTAAAAGCTTTCTGTAGAGCTAGCTTAGCGTACATACGTCGGGGCTCCAACGTATATAATGACTTTACATTACTTTTACAGACACGTTATCCTTCTGAGTTCTAAGTTTTTTTAAGAAATGTAGTACTTAAGATAGTTTGTACTTAAGATGTTAGCACTTAAAAACCTATTTAGACGTCGGTCATCACTCATCAGCTTTGTTATTTGGGATTTTATTTTAACATTAGTAAAATTATTTATTCAGTGAATTATTTGTGCTTTAAAAAGTAATTAAAAGTTATTGTCAATTTGTCGACGACTTATTGACGAAGCACAGTGTTGCCACTGTACTGTTTTTTGGAATTCGCTAGAAAATTTGCAAAAAGGCACCAGTTTGTAGAAAATTAGCCCCAAATGTCACTAAATGTATAGAGAACATTACAAAAAACCAATGAAATGTAAGAAACGCTTGAAAAAAAGTTCCTAAATAGTCCCATAAGTCACTAGATTTTGTGACTAAGCCACAGGCAACACTGTTTATGCACTGTAGAAGTCCTGGTAGCTTAGTGGTTTGACCTATGGCCTCTCAAGCAAAGGGCCATAGATTAGAGCATGCGCTCGCACTCTTGATTTTTTCGATATTGTCTTCCAAAATCACATTTGAAATTTACCACGAGCTTTACGGTGAGGGACAACATCGTTAGAAAACCCACATACGTGATTTTCCCAACCTGCTTTTGGCCCGCGTAGGAACTACAGCCCAAGCCCTCTCATTCTGACAAGAGACCTGTGCACGACAGTGGGACGTAGGTAAATATGCCGAGATGATGCGATTGTGATTTAGGTACCTACTGTGTCAAATGTAGATTGTGTGTCCTTCCACTCGTCTCTGGTTTCGGCAAAATGTTGCCAGTCCGGCTGGAATCGCTCTTAGATTAGATTAGATTAGATTTATTTATTACCTTTTGAAAAATACATTATAAACACATTTCAGTTAATTACAAGAAATTCACAAAATGATCGACAAATGTATACAAAAAATAAATCTTGTTACAATAAATTGTCAGCCAGAATAAAAAATAAAAAATAGAATTTAGAATGTCAAATTAGAATTAATTTTAATAATAATTATTAAAAGCAAAACAAGAATATACTTAAATGTAAGTAAAATTTATGCAACAGGAACAATCAATCAAACGAACAATCAAATAATTAAAATTTCAAAAACAATAAAATTAAATATAAAATTCACTTCACAAAACTGTGAAAAATGTCAACAAAACAAAAACAAGATTACAAAACAAGGTACATAAAAACAAAAATGAAATGCATATATGATGTCAACATAAAATCTCACTGTACCTACCCTTTTAAAGAGCCTTCTTCTTAGGTCTATCTGTGCTTCGGCGCCCGTCGCTTAAAAAATTCAATAATAATAAAAGCTATCAGTGTGTCTGCGTTCAACGTGAACTTTCTACTTACCGGGGCAAAAGCAACATACGATTAGGGGATATTTTTTTATTTTTATTTGAGAAACATTTTTTGAACGCTTCTATCTCTTTACTAGTGTATACCTGCGGCTTCGCAAGCGTAAACCATTAGCTTCAGTACTTGAATTGGTATTTCTGGATTTTTCTGAATTCCCATAGGATTTCCAAAAATCTTCAATGACGTTACATTAAAAACACAGTGCCAAATTTATGACCTGACCCAGTGTTAGGTATTTCAAGATTTTATCCCGATCCCATGGGAATATGGGAATAAAAAGTAGCCTATGTGTTATTCCAGATATCCAGCTATCTACATACCAAATTTATAATAAATCCATCCAGCCGTTTTAGCATGAATGACCAACAAACATACGAGTACACACTTACATACTAACAAACTTTTCCATTTATAATATTAGTGGGAAATGTGGGAAATGTAATCAATACAGATTATAACTTGCTTTGAATCTAAATAAAGTTTAAAATAGCTTTTGCCGCGTTGCTCTCTTCGCGTAAACATTAAGTAAAGAAAACTTAAATGAAGTGCCGGAGCACAGTTACCAATTTGCTCTTCAACTTTAACGAGCACTTGGGATGACACCAGAATTTAATTTACTTGTTAACAACGTTATCATTTTACTTCGGCTGTTCGCTCTGCGATTACAATATAATTGACGAAATGATTAATTAACTTACGTCTCTCGAAAAATATTTTAATAATATTTGAGATAATTCTCGTTAAATATATTTCTTGCTAACTGTTGCTTGCGACCCCGTCCCTATCATCTCCATATCAAATTTTATCTAAATCGGTTAAGCGGTTTCAAGCGGAATGAAGAGGTAACACACAGACCAAGTTAATTATATACTTTTGTATATATTTATAATATTAGTAATAATGAATAAATATTTCTGTTAGAGGTGCGCCTTAAACTTGATTTTATTATAAAAGTACCTACATCAGCCTGTATCATCCATCTTTTCAATAAATTTGCTACACTGGATTTTGGTTTTCAAAATTTTATGGCCTTTTTTAAACTGACCAAGAATTGAACTCTATCTTACCAAATCGTATGTTTAGAAGAATTCACTCCAGCCTTGAAGCCATAATAAGTATATTGTATTTGTCCGGAAAAACAGATGCAGGAAGCGAGTTTCTTGATTAATGTAAATAATGTTGTTGTCATATTAAATATATTGACCCGGATAACTCACGTCTTAAATCGAGTTTAGCCCCACATGTTTCGGGCTAATCCGTAGCCCTTCCTCTTCGGAGCAACGCGACTCGGCTTCTGCTGCAACACGCGCACTGCGCGCCGCCGCTCTGCTCGCGCGACTACCTGACGAAACTGACACCGGCGCAAAACTACCCGCGTTTACCTGTTCCTGTGGCAAAAACTATATCAGAGAGACTGGACGTAACGTTTCCACAAGGGTATTGGAGCAAATTCGCAGTATAAAAAACAGGACGACAAGAGGTCTGCTGTGGCCGAGCACTCAATGGACTCGGATTCGATGCACTAAATCAGTTTTTTTTTTTATTTATATATTTAAATTACAACTTAGGTACTACACATTATATATTCTCGCCAAACTGCTACATTTGATGATGGTGATTTGATAGGGTATCTGTACTTGCGAGAGAATTCTTTTTCATTCTGCGGAAAGTGCGTGAAGCCATCGAGATTAGTCGTCATCCGAATTTTAACCGGGATAGTGGTTGGACGGTACCTCCGTGTTGCAAAACGGTGTTAAATACTTGTGCTGCGTCATCGGTGAGTGTGAACGTACCTTTGCAGAGCGATGTTATTAGTGTAGTGTGCTACCCTACTTTTGTCAGTTATAATGAAAATGAAACCGCGGGTAGTTGTGCGCTGGTGTCAGTTTCGTCGGGTAGTCGCGCGAGCAGAGCGGCGGCGCGCAGTGCGCGTGTTGCAGCAGCCGCTGAGGCGCGTTGTTTCGAAGAGGAAGGGCTACGGATTAGCCCGAAACATGTGTATTTAATATTAGTGAGCCTCACGGTAGTTTCATGTTCAAAAATGTTGTTGTCAGTCTGCCCAACCGTATGTTAGGTATTATAAGGGGCTGTTTCACCACCCATTGATTAATTTTAACTGACGGATAAATGTGATGCCGTCTCTGTTTGTTTTGTTTGAATAGACGGAGACGGCATTACATCAGTTAAAATTAATCAATGGGTGGTGAAACAGCCTCCAAATGTTGTAAGTTCAATCGATCCTTGGAAGCTTTTGTTCAGCAGCGAACGTCTTTCCGCAGAAACCATGATCATAATGAAATTTAATTTGAGAACAATCGGCCAAGTGCGAGTTCTCGCGCACCGAGGGTTCCGTTCAAATTTCTAGGTATCTATGAACCTGTACGCAATATGTGATCATTTTTGATGGATTACTGACATAGACAGACATACATGAACAAATAAGATTTTCAGGCAATTTTGCTATAAGCGCTATCTTCATACCAAATTGCAAGTTTCTATGACAACTCGAAGTACCCTATGAGTTTTGATTCCATTCCCCGGAATATTGCAAGGAAACGTCTTTTTTAACGACTGTATCTTTTGATCGAGTTGACTTAGAAATAGGTACAGTCAGCATCAAAAGTACAGGTACACTTTCTTACTTTTTCATTTTACAGCCACTTACTAAACGCCAATTGTCATTGTCAATGTGTCAATGCGACAGAGTAAAAAAGTAATCCGCTACTTTTGAAGCTTACTACTGTACCTATGTTATTTTTACTGCTGTAATAATATATATCTTGGGACAAATTACACCAATTGACCTACCTCCAAAGTAAGCAAAGCTTGTACTATAGCTGCTAAACAACGGAGAGACATACATATATACTAAAATACATACAAAGAAACATCCAAGACTCAAGTAAAAACATTCGTATTCGTCATACAAATATTTGCCCGTCACGGGGATCGAACCCGCAACCACTAGCTGCGTAGTCAGGGTCACTAACTATTTAGCTATCCGGTCGTCTAAGGGATAATAACGGATTCCATGCATTCTTAAGATAAATAGTCTCGACAGGCGAACGGATGGACAGCAAAGTGATACCATAAGGGCATGTGTTCGAAATAAATGGATTACTAATGTTATTATAAAGTTTGCGTTTTGCCGATTGAAGTACTGAACCCTAATAATTCGAAGATTTATAATGACTTCGGTACTTATCCTTATACCCTACCACTATAATACGAGTCCCATTGGCTCTTTTCCGTTCTCTTAATTACTTATTTCCTTTATTGAAATAGTATTGAGTTTGAATCCCATTAAGTCTCAATAAGGTAAAGGAAAAAGTTGATTTGAAATATAAACACCGATTTAGCCGGCGTTTAAAAAATTGTTTGCAAAACAAGTAAGATTCAGCTGTAAACAAGCACCCAATAAATGTAATCTTGTGAATGTTTCCGAAGGGGAAAATGAATTAACACCACAGAGTATAAATTAACACGGAGGTGAAACCATGCGACTCGAAGGTTGTTGAGCAAATGTAAACATGCTTTTTCTCGTCTCACGGTCGGAAGTCAGAAATAGTGGATTGTTCAACAAGGGACTAAAACAAGCCATAATGACACGAGATGTTCATCCACCCGAGCAGAGCGAGTGTTTAGTCTCGCGTTATACACTCCTTTTCACTTTGATAGCGAGGAAAAAAACAAATGTTCTGTTTAAAATTACAATATTACTTTTTAACAACGTACGCTCGACTTATGGACAGGCCATCTGTTCAAAATTCAAATAGGGAAAAAAATTGTTGCGCGATTTTTTCTTTTCTTTTATTGTTTATGAAGTGACGTTTTAAATGCTTGCATATTTAGTCAACAGTTTAAAAATTGAAACTATTTTAAAACTTATTGGACTATGCATAATAAAATGAATGAATCCTTAGTATAATTGAATAGATTCATATTCGTAGTCATTAATTGTGTTTTACGAAACTAAATCGTGTTATTTTTTAAATATTTTTGTACAGTTAGCATTTTGAGGTTATTTCCACGCCATAAAAATCCTCCATTCACAAACACCGTGTTGGCTGTTTTGTTTAGGGGTTTCCAACGTAACTTAAAAAAGAACTTTAATCCCTAGAGAATAAAAACGAGCTTTAGTCCCGATATGCAGAGACTGAAGTAACATTTTAAGAGCATGAGAAGTGAAAAAGTAATAAATACACGTTGTGAAAGTTGAATTATCCCTTATGTTTTTAACAAGAATAAGTACCCACCTTGGCATGAATTATTTTATGCTCCTACGAGTAGGAGTACATTGTAGTCTAACTTAGTAATTTTAGTAAGCCATATTAGGGTTCACGTTAGGAAATAAGTTTTTTTAGTTTATGTAATTTTTTTAAAATAAATTGTTATATTGTCTTGGGCCGCCGTCATCGAAACCGATGTCGAGGACTATAGTCTGCCTTTACCTTTTCATTTATTTCATTTGTATGTACGTTATCAACACAATTACAGCTATAAAATGTACAAAAGGACCCACATTAAAAAAAAGTTATGAATAAGATTATTAAATGTAAAATTTTTATAACATTAATGTAATATTGATTATAATTTAATTATTTCCTTTTTTTCTTATTGTATAATTATTTAAATTCATAAGTAAAAAAATTGTATGCAAGGCAAGACATGAAGGATAGGACATAAAATTATTGAACATCTATATATTCAATTGAATAATTGTTTAGAGGAACTCATGTTTGAAAAATAAATTTTCTTTATCTTTAAGATACGGTAATCTAATGTAAACTGCATCAACATTTCAGTAAGTAGCAGCCTTACGGAACACACCAAAAGTGTAAAATGCGTGTTCGAGAAACCAGTTGTATTTCAGCTTGTTACAATTTTGTTCTATTGTTGTACGTTTTGTACTTACTTAATCGACAGTGGAACAACTTTGTAACAAAAATGATTACAAAAAAGATATCAACCCTATTTCTTCTCCGTTAACGCTCTTACTTTGTAGTGAAAAACAGCCGAAGAAAAATAATTTTCTTCTGCCTGAGTTGTTTTAAGCACAAACTCTAATTAAAATTCGAGATTTCCTGATTCGTTTTTCAACATTCTTTGTAGCAAGTTTATTGCCAGCCAATCTGCACTCGTTCGTGTAAAACTCTGCTGGTGATTTATTAACTTTGTACAAATAAGATTTGAGTTTTAGGTATCAAAGTTTGGTAGAATCTCAGGCGACTAGGTAGTCACTATTGAAATACATTGTTTAATTTGACGCGTACTAGTTATTTCAAACAAATTAAGTATGAACTACAAACAATTACTTTGCTCGTTTTTAGGGTTCCATAGTCAACTAGGAACCCTTATAGTTTCACCATGTTTGTCCGTCTGTCTATCTGTCTGTCTGTATGTCCGCGGCTAAGCTCAGTGACCGTTAGTACTAGAAAGCTGTAATTTGGCATGAATATATATATTAGTCACGCCAACAAAGGAGTAAAATAAAAAAACACAAAAAAAAATTTTTTAGGGTACCTCCCATAGACGTAAAGTGTGGGTGATTTTTTTTTCTCGACTAACCCTATAGTGTGGGGTATCGTTGGATAGACCTTTTAAGACCATTGGGGGGTTGCCAAGACGATTTTTCGATTCAGTGACCTGTTTGCAAAATATTCAACTTTAAAATGCAAATTTTCATTAAAATCGAGCGTCCCCCTCTAAAATCTAAACTGATGTGAAACATTTGAAATAGTTCAGGATGGTGGTAAGAATATCAAATTTACCAGGAAAAATATAACAGCTTAGATTGCTTGGGAATTATTAGCAGTTTAAGAGTAAATAGCAGCCTAAGCTATAATAATATACCAAAACTTGGAAGATTTCGTATACAATATACGAAATCCTTACAAAAATATTATTTGATTTTTTCGTAATGGCTACGGAACCCTATCTTTGGCGTGTCCGATACGCTCTTGGCCGGTTTTGTTTTTTGCTTTGTCGCGGGTGAGTAAAGTAATTGTTTATAGTTCGTTGATAATATATGACCCCTCGCAAAATAACGCCTGATCCAAGAAATTATTTAATTTTAATTGGGTGTGTTATAATTTTAAGACACTTTCTTAACAAAGTGTAAAGAAAAGAGGCGTTAATGACGCGCACTATGAGCAGGACCTTATCCAATTGTATGCAGAAGGTCACTGGGAACTATTTCCGCCTTAAGAAAAAAATAGTGTAGCTAATTAATATTATTTTAAGAAAATTATTCTTAAATTCATATATTACGTAAATCTTTTTCAGTTTACTCATATCAGGCATGGCGGTAAGCAACGAACAAGCCACCGCCGCGGCTTTGGACAGCCAAAATATGCTGAGTTGCGCCTGCGCCGACATAGCGACGTGGCTGTCAGCGGCTGCGCGGGAGTTGCACCACAGCCTGGTTCCTCCGATGGACATCGTGGTGCAAGCTTACAGGGAAGACTTGAGGAGTAAGTATTCAGAAAATACAGCTCAGTGTGATTCTCCCATTTTCAAATGGAATGGGTTAGTGAAGAGGGATGTGCCAGAAACTTATACTTACTCGTATTATTATACACGAGATTTTAAGTGACTTTTGTCAAGCATATTCGTTGAAGAACCGATATCCATTGGGTAAAAAGCGTTCTTGAATGAGATGTAATGAAAAAAAAACACAGCCAGCTTAGGCCCCCACGAGGTGAACTAATAATCTGGTAAAGGTCCAGCAGTCCGATCGCCGGCCGTAGGAGTCCGATAAATGTGGATGCTGTAAGACCGGTCGTTGTAGCGTTAATTGGGGGAGGCCTACAAATGCTTAGCATTGAATATCTTTCGTCTAACGATGAAAATCTATCAAATTTTGGTCCCTAAGTAAGTACCAGATCAGACTTGACGTAATACGTTTCTAATCACCAGGCATTTTTGACAACACCAATGGTCAAATGCTTACATTAAGCTATTGCCAAAACCATTTGAGGATAAAGACAATACAATATTATTAAGACAAGATTAAGTTTATCATATCAGCCAGCTTTAGCTCTTCATTGGCTTATTAATGTACTAAGAGCAATATTTAGACCAGAGTTCAGTCGAGTCTTGAATCTTGATTGAATCAAGATTCGATATCTATATCTTGAGTTCAGTTTATTAATAAAATGGAACGTCAATGTGATATTGGAGTAGGTACAATTTATTTACAGTGTAAGTTTGACCTTAAAAAGTTATTTTTTTTTTGTATTTTCATAAATACAGTTTTTTAAGTTAAGTAAATGTCTTTAACCAGTTTTTGTGCGTAGGTAAGTATTTTAATTTCTTATGCTAAATTATCTTGTTCGTACTGCCAAAAAAGTGTAGATAATATTTAGTCATATTTTTTTTTAGTTAACGTATCTCAGGTATTTGACGTGACAAGCGTCACCAAATATTTAAATCATTTAAATTGTAAATAATTCAGTGGCCCAGAGTTCAAAAACAACATATCTAAATTCAATTCCAGTCATGGGTACATACACAAAGTTCAAGACAAAGTTGGTTTTACTGAGTAAATGCAATTCAATGGTGAAAATTATGTTTAACAAATGAACTCAACAAGTCCAACAACACTATTATTTTACGTAGGTATGTAAATACTTTATTATTTCACAAAATACCCAAAAACAAAACTGTAGATATGTAAAAAAGTTTAAAAAATTTAGAGACTAAGTTCTCGTAATATTTGACAGCCTGCTTTGACAGCAAACTTTTCGATTTCCCGGGATAAAAAGTAGTCTAAGAAAATTAAGCATAGTGTAGCTTTCCATTAGTGAAAGATTTTTTCAATTGGGTCTGTAAAAAGATAGGTACACGATTATAAACCCTACACACATAATGTTCACTTCTTCAATATGTTCAGTAGTTTAAAAAGAAACAGCCAAACATGTTCAAACGCGTATCTTTCCGAATTCCACCCTTCTACGGGAATTTGTCAAGTGGCATTAGACCTGGAAAAAAATAGTAAACTTTCAAATGCCTAAGCTTATCAGATGTTTGAGTTTCCCTAACGAGCATACCGGGAAAAGCTGTCTAAGTGCGAGTTGGACTTGCGTTACTGGAGGGTTCCATATCAACACACGCTTTTGACCAATTACTATTGCAAGCTTTTATTTAATTTACGAATTTAGATAAAAGCGAATTTCTTATCAAAGTCAAAGTTTAGACTATAACAAGCAATTATAAATGTCAAAATAATCTATCACCGGTTCTGAAAAAACATCTGTTGGGAAGGGTCCGGCAAGAAGGCAAATGTGTAGTTTATGCTCGTAATGACAATGCGAGAAGATTCATTAAAAAAGTAGTCATAAAAAAGTGTGCTTATAAATTGAAATAATTTGCTTCTAACTTTTTAACTTTTCGGAGCTACATAAAGCCACAGACAGACCGAATTCCGGAAATAAAGGTATAGGACAGATAAAACAGGTAGATATACCAGACTTATTAATAGGGTCCTGGTAGCATCTTACAGGTACGGGACCCTAAAAATGTCCCCTGGAAGGTTTCGCATAGGTCGCTTAATGTGAAAGGCAAACGTAAAGTTACAGGGACAAACTAATAGACATTACATTTCACTTGCACGCAACTGTAGACCTTGGTGTCAGGGCGTAATAGTGCTAATGCAGTAAAGGTGGGAAAAAGGTTACCATTGCATGACGATCTATGTCACAGGCTATATGGGTAAAGCAAGGGGCTATTATGGACTACAGGGTTAGGACATTTTTCAACAAACGTTCTGCTTCTTCTTCTTTTATTTTACGAACAAATCTTAATAATATATTAAAGTTCATCAGTGCCTACGTATGTGTGTTTGTACTTCTTTACGCAGAAACAGCTTGACGGATTTGGATGAAATTTAATATGCACATTGTTAAGAAATCTGCACGAACCTGTGAACCAACTCTCTGGCGTGTGTGAAGTTCCCAAGCCACACTGGGCCCGCGTGGGAACTACGACCCAAGTCCTCTAAGTCTTAGAGGAGGCTTGTGGCCAACAGTGGGACGTATGTAAGCTGGGATGATGATGATTGTGATTACCTTACCTATACAAAATTAAGTAAAAAATAGAGAAAAAATTCATTAATCATTCAGAAATTACTGCCGTGTGTAACCCATTCATCCCAATATCAATGAAAAAAAAAACATGAATCAAAGCATAAATGTCAACGAGCTTATTCCTCTAATTAGCTTCATTATTTCCAGACGTGGGCTCTCTCCTGGGGGACCCTGTTCGACAGGCCATCGCTTCTGAGAGCGGAATCGACTTGGTGTTCGATTCACTGGCTGATATAATAACGGGTAGGTGGAGGTTACGCTTTGATCTGTACTCTTAAATTTCTCGATATTCATGGTTACTTGGATCAACTTTAATTGAATGAGGCGTTACTTTGTGAAGACCCATAATGAACTATGAACTAAAACCTTTGCTATCGCGGAAATGTGCATAGCATAATCCTACGCGATACACGTATTTATATTTTTATGATAAAAAAAAAACAATCTATCGCTTCTATAAGTCTTTTTTAGGGTTCCGTAGCCAAAATTATAAAAACAGAACCCTTATAGTCTCGCCATGTCTGTCTATCTGTCCGTCCGCGGCTTTGCTCAGGGACGCACGAATATATATGTAAACTATGCCAACAAAATGGTTTAATAAAAAATCCAAAGAAAAACCACCTCCCATAGACGTAGTAAAGTGCATGGGGGTGATTTTTTTTCTCATCCAACCTTGTAGTATGGGGTATCGTTGGATAGCTCTTTTAAAACCATTAGGGAGTTGCTACAACGATTTTTCGATTCAGTTATTTTTTTGCAAAATATTCAACTTTAAAGTGCAAATTTTCATTAAAATCGAGCGTTAATCTTATCTTGAAGGCCTTTACGTTGTAGTTGTCTGGAGACACTGTCGAAGGAAGTAGATTCCACAATTTCAATTTATTTGCCTGCAAGAGCTGATGTGATTAAGAAAAAGGAAAGGATAGGCTGAAGAAGACGCAGTTTAGAAGATCAGATACATGTACCCACTTTGCCCAGCAGCACGTGAAAAAAGACAGAACGACGTTCTATCGGCGTAGTTAGAACGTTATTTTGTCTTTTTTGTCAAGATTGAGGTGGCTACCTACTTATTACTATTTATAGGTTAAATAATTCATGCTACTAACTGTGCTATTTTTTTGTTTCACAGAAAGTGAAGATCTTGGCTCTAAGATAGCATCTCTCCGTGATGTCAGCATCAGGGCTGGAGCACTGGCATCCACTGCATCAGACCGTATCAAGGACTTGGCCAAGCAGCTGGACAATCTTAAGAAACATTGCACCAGCAAGGATGCTCCGCTCTGCGATACCGTCAATACTCATTCGTTGGAAATGCAGTTGAAATTTGATTTGGTGTGTACAAAACATGACCGTTAAGTCAATTCCTGGTCGCGTGGCTCCAAGTCAAGATGTGGGTTCAAAAATGGCGAAGCTGAAGTAGGACTAGGCTATGATAACCACCAACCACCAATCAATCCCTCAAGCCGAACTAAAACAATATGCTGACAATTTTTGTACAAAACACCATGAGGCTAATAACTTAAATTCTTTTGTACTTCAGATACTTCGAGAGCAGCAGTTACTGGAGCTCCGTAGTTTAGGAGTGGAGAACTTGACTCGAGCAATATCAGCTGCTAGACAGGAGTTCCAAACCTTGCCTCATGCGATATCAACACAAACCACTCAAATCAGAGAAGGTAGGTATAACTACTTCTGGATACTACTGTATTTTGTAGGTCACGACTCGGGCTCACTCACAATCGATCAGCATTAGCAATGCGAATCGATCAAATATGGTATTTGTTTGCTTTCATTGTATTATTTTTTCGTAAACATCTTTGCTTTTCTGCGAATTCATTTAGGTACTTCGGTTTTATTCTGGAAAGAAGGCCTGAATTTCATGTGATAAACGAAATTCTCGGGTTCTTGATGTTATGTTATTACGTCCTTGACATGCTACACCATATCGTCTTGTTTTCTTTTATTTCTTTAAATGTGTACATATTATTATATCAAGGCTAGTTACAGTAATGAGCCGTACGTATTTATTACTAAGTCAAATTACAAGCTAGAACTTTACTATCCATTAGGTTTTTTATCGGTTCACTCTTGGAATGCATAAAATAGTCTGCGTAGTTTAGACGCTTGGCGCCTGGACAACATACTAACCTAACCTAATTCATGTAATAAAATTCTAAAACTGAAATTATGGTTTCTGAAAAATAATTATTAGCCTAAAAAATAGTACTAATATTATCTATGTGAAAATTTGTGAAGATGTTTGGACGTTTGGATGTTTGGGTGTTTGGATGTTTGTTACTCAATCACGCAATAACGGCTGAACGGGTTTACATAAAACTTAATTGGTGTACCTACAGAACAGATTGACAAAGATCTACATTGAGACACAGGATACTTGATATCCCTGTAAATGCGTTCCCGTGGGATAATATTTTAAGTTTAAACAAGAATTATAGAGAGCACTGTCCAAAAACGGTGACGTACCTCGGCTCTCAAGATGACGTGTTAACTTCGTCTGCAATCAATAGATGGTGTTGTGCGTTGTGTCCTTTCAAATTGTTACCGTAACCTAGCTAAACTCAGTGGGTGACAGACGTACGAGCAAGTACGCGTACTTATGGCTCGACGCCCTTTTTCGCCTGCGTGTCACCGTAAGTAGGCGTACTTTAAAACCGTCGACGATATCTAACCGGTTTGAAATCTTGCTCGTGGCTCACAAACTTAAAAACCCCGTACTATAATTTCGTACGTCTATCACCCACTATACATTTATTTATAGCGTTGCCATGGTAACAAAAATCGTGTAAGTAAACGGTTATCGTTGTGTATTTCAAAAATTGCGGAATTACGGGAAATACAATAGTTCAAATAAGACGGAATTAACCTATTTCCAACCGCGGGAAACCGGGTGGATGCAAGTGGCAAGTTGTCGTTCATTGTGGCGTTCTAAGGGGGAGGCCTTTGTCCAGCAGTGGACGTCTTCGGGCTGATGATGATGATGATGAACCTATTTCCAGTTCGAGCGAAGCCGCGCGTTAAGGCTAGTAATATGTTTAATACTTAAGTCAAATATATATTACACCAACTAAAATTATTCTAAAACCGCAAACAAATTATGCCAAATGTATTATGCCAAATTAAAATAGGTAAAAAAACGCGAACGAAAGGGATCCTTTTTATATAAATATTTATTGAACATATTCTTCTTACACACGTAGTTTTATAATAATATATTCCTCTTGCCTCCCGAGTCAATTTTTGTATTATGAACATAGGTATGTCACTTATGAAAGATTTGGATGTCACTATACAAAAAGTCGACACTATGCGACAGGAGGTTAAAAAGGACTGATGCAGACCTAAGTACCTACTTATGTAGGTTAATACTTAACTATTAAGACCCGATGACCTGACCTGACCACTCATTGTATCAGATCATTACCTGATACAATGAGTGGATGACCTTTATGATTATGGAAATGAAAAATAGGTTTGTTTCCAATTTCCAGCAATTCTCCGCGACATAGAAGCAAAGCGTCAATCCGTGCAAGGCGCCGTGCGTATTCTGAGTGACATAGTGCGCCATCTAACGGCAGGTTTGCACAACGTCGTGCGGCAGTTCGAGTCCGTCCTCGCAAGAGTGCACAGATATGAGTTTTGGAGATGGACGATTTTGTTAGGTAAGTACTTACTTGATTTTACCTGCGGTCTGTCAGTTGAATTGAAATTCCGCGATTTCACTTAATCCAAAAGAAAATTCCCAAAAATGACATCGTGGGTTTCATTAGCATAGCATTGCATAAACAAACACAACTAGCGGTTGAAACTTCGAGATTTTATCTCGGTCAGATGTGGCTAGGCTTTGAGTTGAGTTGACTACAGATTTATTGAATAATGTTTTGACATCGTATTTTGTCGGAAAAGTTCGTGTTTATCTCGCTATCTCAATTGGCTTTAATAAACTTCAGTCAGCTAGTTGAGACAGCTAGATAAAAACGAACTTTTCTGGCAAAATACGATGGCAAAACATTATTCAATACATCGGTACATCTATGTACAATAAGTAGGTATTCATAATAACAAGTATCCTACATAGATGGAGTTTACTTGGGAAGGCGAAGTTGACGGAACAGAAGTCATCATCTTCATCATCATCATTATCATCTCAGCCGTAGGACGTCCACTGTTGGACATAGGCCTCCCCCACAGACCTCCAGTTGCTTCGGTTGGCAGCAGCCTGCATCCACCGTGAACCCGCAGCTTTAACCAGGTCATCCGTCCATCTTGTTGGTGGACGTCCTACGCTGCGCTTGCCGATCCGCGGTCTCCACTCGAGAACTTTTCGGCCCCAACGGCCATCCGCTCTCCGTGCTATATGGCCCGCCCATTGCCACTTCAACGAGCCAATTCGCTTGGCTATAGAACAGAAGTAGTTAGGATCAATTAATGTTGCACATTTTCGAGTGCGGTATTTTGTCAAACGGAGAACACAAATGTCAACGACTTTACTCCTTTACTTTATTCACAGCAACAATTTTCTTTTCTGCACTTTAGCCTGCGTGGTGGCTGTGGGATTCGTGATGACTCTCGTACTCCTCGCCATGATCTGTGGATGTGGAAACCGCAAAGAACATGCCAAACGAACATTGCAAGTGTATGTGTTTTTTTTTCTAAGTAATTCAGTTTTACTCTTAGTTCCCGTTTTTTCTTAGGAACGGACGCTATTGTAAGTAAAATACGTACCTACTAGGTGCCTACGAAAGATCTTAGAGTTTTTAGGCTTCATACAGAAATGAAATAGAATTTTAGGAAATCTTTGGATTCTCAAATTGTTAATTAAAAGTGTTTTTGTAACCAATATATCTCGGGACTTGATAGCGACTATACTGTTTCGTCCGAAAATTACGGCAAAGTCAACTTGTGGCCGCTACAATGTGGTTGAAACATGGAGGAAAATTTAGCAAAAAAATTAAATAGTAGTTGTGATAATGTCCCAAGAAAGATTATATTAGTTATGAGCGAAAATCGCGAAAATTTAAAAGTTAATACTTAATTATAAATTTCTAATCAGTACGTACTTATTCACCAATGTTAAGCTAAGTCAAGCAATGAAATAAATTATCCTATGTGACGATAACATCATACATAAATTCTAAGGGACGCAGCTTACCACGTCTCTGATCGAAAAGCAGCCTCTAATGAGTCGAGATCAAAGTATTAAAAACTCATCTGCACTTGATATCACTTCAAACTAAAGAGAGAAAATTACTGTCTGGACTACTTAACGCCCAACCTTGATTATTAATGAAGGTTTATCTAAATACCTTCAGCAGGAGTTTTTAATAAATTAACTAAGAACTTTTTTACCCCTAAATGGGTGAAAAGATGGGAAGCTGTAAATCTTTTGCTTTTATTGTAATTTCCGCTGAACAAGTGAAAAAAATTCGATTTCGGCAAAAATGTATCTACATAATTTAGTTTATATATAGTTTAGTTTTGGATCTTAGATAGTATTTATTTTACGCTTAACATGTTTTTTTTTTGATTAGAGTAAGTTAGTTTTAGTTATATGTTTTTTACCGAAAGTATATATCCCAGATGATTTCTTAAAAAAAAGGTATTCTCTACCTTGAAACGATACAATAATTAACCTACAGAGCCTATTATGAGATACCTACCATGGATTTATAATTCCGAAATACATTATTGATCTGTCGCTTTCAACGTACAAGCTTTCTCGATGGTATTCCTGTGCGACTTAAATGAAGCAAGATTAAATTAGTTTTTAGAATTAAGTATGATGATATTATTTTTTACTAACTTATAGGTATTTAGCTAGCTGTTTCCTACCACTTCTTTAGCGAAAAATTCCTTTAAGTATTGCTATCCCGATTTGTATCTTATGTATTACTTAGGGGTAAGTACACTACATAAATACGAAAAACTAAAAGCCGAAAGTCGGAACCACGAATTTCAAAATACCTATTTTTATTATTCCGAATGTTTTAAAACTCCTAATATAACTATTCCGATTCTTCATAAATCCGATTTTTATAAATCCGAAAATTAAAATTATCTAAGGTTTAAAATTACGATTTTCAAAATTTACCTTAATGGATTGATTTTAATTCGAGATTCAAGATTCCGATTTTTATAACCACGAAGTTTAGTTTGCCGACTGTCATAATTCCGAATTAACAATGTCATTTCGGAAAATAAATAATCGGAATACTGGACTTCGGGCCAATAACATTTCGTGCTTTTCATTTTTCGGAGTTTTAAAAATCGGATTTAAAAATATCAATATTTTGAAATTGGGAAAAATAAATTTCGTGTTTTTAAGAAATCGGAATTATATGTCTTAGGAATTGTGAAAATCGTAGTTTTCAAAATCGGAATTAGCAAATTCAGAATAAAATATTTCAGAGTATTTGGCTGTTCCCATTACTTAGTACATCACACACCCCATCTATCACTACCACTACACTACACTGACGCGTTTCATACTCAACCAGAGCTCATCTTCAGAGCAACAGAACCGTTCACCATGCTACCAGATGTTAGACTAAAACAGACAAACAATAACAACAACACAACAAAATTTTCAAACATCTGAACACCCAAACTTTTATAATAGTCATTATCAGGATTAGCTTTGAGCCAGAGTGAATAGACTGTTACTGAACCAGTGAGCTACATCTTCCTTCTCATTTGCGCTTACCATCACTAGTCAGTTAAACAATAAAAATACTAATAATAAATGGTATTCATAATAATTTTTTTTTTCATGGTTTCCCACTCTACTGGTTAACTCATATAGGTACACTTTATATCTACGCAACGGTAGACGTAGAAATACCTGCAATTCCTCAAACAAAATGAAGTCAAACGCATGACTTACAGCTATAAACAGATAATGAATGTTCGCAGGTCTGCCGTCTGGATGTGCCTCGCATCCCTTGTTTTATGGGGCGTCATATCCGCTATTTTTGTTATTGCTGGCCATGCTGAGGTAAGATTCGCATTCTTCAGGCAATGCAACATGTTTCAAAAGCCAACGATTTTCTGGAGGTACACTGTCTCATTATTTTTGTGTTAAATGTTTCAATTAGTGAAGTGATACGTCGCACTATCCTTCAAAATTCCCCTCTCGCTGTTGTGTTCATGTAGCGAACTGTCAAATACTGCCTTCAAGATATTTAAATATTACTTTTTAATAGATACTTAAATAGAATGATGATATTATTATGGTGTTTTTTCAGGTGTTTGTCTGTCGTGCCCTTTGGGACACTCCTCAGTACGAAACACTGTCAGCACTTTTAGACCGGCCGTCCCCTCTCCTCGCGGACAAAAGAGGGATTTTTGATGCTTTATTCTTGGAATTAGAAAATGTTACTATCGATGTTTCTGTCAAGGATGTCCTCAGGTAATGGATACGTACAGATCGATTCACAAAAGCTGCCACGAATGGATTGAACAAAAGTAATGTCACTTAGACATTTTTGTAGGAAAATGACAAATGAAATTTTCACATAGTGTGAAGTGTATTCAAACAGGTAACACACATATACTTTCATTCACTCATTCAATCCATTCGTACCAGCTCTTGTGTATCGACCTGTATGCGGCGTTACTTTGCAAAGAACTACAGAGATATGAACTACAACACTTTTACCTTGCTACTCCGCTAGCAAACGTGCAAGACAGCTGTGCCTGCATGACACATATTTGTTATCATATGTAGAGCCCGCCTTCTTCCACATCCCCATTAATGATACGTATTCCTCACAAACCAAACTAACATGGTACCGATTTATGTGGAACCGGTTCTCTATGATCACATAATTAAGATGTCTGTTGTGCACGTGTGAATTCCCGGCACGTATGCATGCACGCAGGTACAGAATTTTGTAGGTACTTATCATATTTTTACGTTTAGGTACTAATTTACCTAAAAAATCACCTACATACTAAACGGCTCCTAACACAAGACAAATAGTAAAGTGATCTATGTTAAATCTAAATTACTGTAAAACTCCCATTATAAATTATTCTAGGACAATTAGATTCTCTACCGAAAATCCAACAAATAAATTAACAAGAAGTCGTTATATTTCAAAGGCTTAATACTTGTGCAAATAAATACTATGAAAAGGAATAAACGGGAAACAATTTAAGCCGGTTTCCTTAATTAGACTGAGGTGGCTATTATGCCAATTTATTTTAAATATTAATTAGCCTTTTAATTTAATTACGTTTGAAACGTAAAGAAATGAAAAAAAAATGATCAGAAACAATATTTTACTTTATTTCACTTGTAAATCAAAATTTAGCGTATACATTAAAGTAAATTTAGGATCCGTTTCAACACTACCTGTCACGTTACTGATATTTAGAGTGACGGATATCTGTTTATCTCTGTTTATTCGAATAAATAACGGGTGTGGCCTGTAATATGAGCAAATTAAAATAATTGTTTTTTTTTTATTTTTTATTACACTTTAAAGTTTATTCGAAGAAGCAATGTAAAGCAAAATGGCATGACAGGCGACGTCAGTTGGGTTCTAGGATAGCGTACATTGATTACAGTATTTAATTTGTATGAAAAAGGAAAAATCTAAAGACTCCATTATTTTTAAAAGTCGCTGAATCATTTGACAAGAACGATCTATGTTTTAATTATTTGCTCGTATTACAGGCCACACCCGGTATACAAAGATAAAACCACAGAAATTATTGTGCAACATATAAAATATAGTAAAATTTGATGGATTTGGTAATTGTGTGGATAAAGTAAACTATTATCTGATACTAAAATCTATTTAATTTTAAAACTAGTCAAAAGTGGTACCAAAATGAGCAAAATCTTTTAACAAGTAGGCAATTTTTTGCAGGTGGTAGGACCTTGTGCAAGGTCCACCCGGATTGCTACCACCATCTTGCTCGCTAATCCTGCCGTGAAGCAGCAGTGCTTGCACTGTTGTGTTTCGGCGTGGAGAGTAAGACAGCCGGCGAAATTACTGGCACGTGAGGTATTCCATCTTAGGCCTCTAGGTTGGCAACGCATCTGCAATACCCCTGATGTTTATGGGCGGTGGTGATCTCTTACCATCTGGAGACCCACTTGCTCGTTTGCCTTCCAGTCGTATAAAAAAACAATCAATTACTTTATTAAACCTGTATCTACACTTCTGCCTCTGGGTATGTAATTGCATGCAGATTATTAGTCCTTTGATTAAAGTTCTACTATTCATTATTAAATGAAGTTTTTGAACATGTTTAGCTGTTTCAATGTATGGATATTTGCTACTCAATCAATGGCTACAAAGATCTGGTAACAGGCATATGAAACTTACCCCCTGTTCCACCGTCCATTGATTAAATTTATTTGACGGATAAATGAGATGCCGTCTCTATTTGTTTTGTTCGAATAGACGGAGACAGCATCACATTTATCCGTCAAATAAAATTAATCAATGGGTGGTGAAACAGGCCCTATCCTGGTATTGCGTTTTCATGAAATAATATTTTAATTAAAGACTTTATTTTAATATAGGGCGCTGTCCAAGCGCGGAAGTACCTCGGATTTCAAAATGACATGTTAAATTCGCCTCCCATCTTAGGCCTCTAGGTTGGCAACGCATCTGCGATCCCCCTGGTGTTGCAGGTATCTATGGGCGGTGGTAATCTCTAACCATCAGGAGACCCACTTGCTCGTTTGCCATCCAGTCAAATAATAAAAAAATTAAAAAATTTCAGAGCGAACGTTGTGCTTTAAAAATGTTACCGTAGGTACCTAACCTTTTCAGGCCAAACTCTTAGATTGTGTTTCTCGTGAAGGTAAAGGTTAAAACTAGTATTTGATAATTCCAGGGACTGCGAAAAGGACCGGCCAGCATACATCGTGTTCCAATTGGACAAAGTTTTGGACATCAACAAAGAAACGTCGTATTTTGAATGGGACAAACTTCAAATCGACTTCGCTGGACTCTCGTCATCCATTGATGTTCGATTCTTGAAAACGATATCGGTGAATTTTAACAAGTTGTTAAACAGAATTTTACAGGTCTCTGATGTCAATTTATCTAAGTATAGGTAAGATGTTTGACTGTACCTATACATACCTACATATTAAAATAAACGTATTTTTGGATTTGCCGAGGGTTCCGAACAAACTTTTAAGTACCTATATCAAGATACATTACGCTTACGCTTCAAATGTTCATATCTATAAATCTCAATTTGTTAGCAGGGCCCTGAACGTACATTAATGAAGAAATCTGTGTAGAATTCCTTTTTAGGGGTCAACAGGTCTGACTAATTAGCACGTATACAGCGTGTATTTTTGATACTACCTCAAATTTTAAGGGTAGATTTTAGGGGCCCTAATTATCACATTTTATTATGTTTTAGTAAACAAATTAGACTTATTATTTTCCTTATAAAATTAATTAGCACGCAATGTATCACTATTGTATCACTTTGTTTTTGTCCAAAACGTCACACTTGTTGACGTGACAGCTGTCACAAAACGTTTCTCTCTCATATCAAATTATTGTACGCACTACATTGCTGCTCGAAAATATTTCAAAAATTAATTACACTCTTACCAGAGATTCTAAATTAACAATTTGTTTTGATATCGGTTCACAGCACTTAAATCTTCGTCTGGCTACAGTTTGAGGTAGTATTAAAAATACACGCTGTATTTATACTAACGTGACCTACCGTTTTCTTTTTAAATTGATTTAAGCTGTTTGCCACTACCTGCAAGAAAAATCGTGTAAATTGAACAGGTTTGAAGTTGTCAATCGAGCACCGCAAATACCGCAATGTATCATATATAACTTGCACGATTTTTCTTGCCGGTCAAGAGGCCTTAGGGTGAAGCCAGACCAGCATAACTTTTTGAGTCGTGAGCCGCGTATTTTTGGACCTATTTTGTGACGCTCGTCTGGCTTCACCCTAATTGTCTAACACACTGAATCACAATCATTTTCACCACTTCTTTCTGTTCACGGGGTTTTGCAGTTAAATTTCCAAACCGTTATCATATACTTGGTGCAAAACCTTTTCATTTTGGTTTCGTTCGCGAAACCGTTATTTTGAAACCGGTTTTTAAGGGAACATTTCCATAAAGTTCTTGTCAGATTAACCGGTTTAGAACAATATAAACCGGTTTATTCCGGCGCAGGATAAACATCGCCGCCCGCCGCCAGCCGGCCAGCTGTCACTCGTCGAATAAACCGGTTTATTTAGGTTATAGTTAAGTTCTTAAAAACGTTCGTGTTCTTATGAAAGTTCGGAGTTAAACCGAAATAAACCGGTATTTACCGCTATTTTATAAACCGGTTCCGAGCCTTGGTGCAAGGTCCGCCCGGATTGCTACCACCATCTTGCTCGCTAATCCTGCCGTGAAGCAGCAGTGCTTGCACTGTTGTGTTTCGGCGTGGAGTACTCTCCAGCCAGACAGCCGGTGAAATTACTGGCACTTGAGGCATCCCATCTTAGGCCTCTAGGTTGTCAACGCATCTGCATTCCCCCTGGTGTTGCAGGTGTCTATGGGCGGTGGTCATCTCTTACCATCAGGAGACCCACGTGCTCGTTTGCCATCTAGTCGAATAAAAAAAAAGGTATAAGACGAGGGTAGAAAGAGATGGTGAATGCGATTGCGAGCGCCATGGCGATAGACAATAAGGTCAGGCCTTAAGACTAATCGCGCTTTATTTGGTATATAGGTATGATAGAACATATGCAATATTGCCTATGTAATGTACCTATTGTTTACTAACAATATCACTCTTTTTCTAAGCGACCAATTTAACAAAACGGCAATTTCATAGGAAAATACTTGATGGTTTTAAATCTATAAAAATACATATAACATTTAATTCACAGAGAACGTCACACTCATTAACCTAGAGAGCGTCTCAGATCTCTAATTTCTTTCCAGTATTAGATATGAAAAAAAGTATTATCTAGAAGTAGGTAAGGTACAGTAGCTATTCCATACTTTGAAGCTGTTTAGGTACTCAAAAACAGAATAAATTAACGCAATTGATAATGTTCCCGTGTTCAGCCATTTAAGAGCACCTACCTATTTTAGACAGCTGCAATATACTCGTATTTGACGGCAACTGTTCTTTTTCCAAAGGAAAAATATTTTCAAAAAAAGCGGTCAGACGGAATGGTGAAAATATAAGAGGATCTTGTAGGATTATTACGGCACCCTCAAATACATAAACAAGTATCGATTTGCAAAAAATAATCAATATTATGCGTAACTCACGAAAGTTAATTAAAGTCTAGCCGTGAATCTTTGCTTTTAGGCTGGAATACAACGGGCCGGTGGTGGGAAAGGATTTGCCATCACTAGTGGACCAACTAGAAAACGTCGGAGCTCAGGTTTCAGATTTAACTACTGCTGGGAGGCTGGAAACCTTAGGTAAAATAATTTATTTTTGTATTTATATAAAATTCAATGGTGTGTGTGAAGTTCCCAATCCACACTGGGCCCGCGTGGGAACTATGGCCCAAGCCCTCTTGTTCTGAGAGGAGGCCTGTGCCCAGCAGTGGGACGTATATAGGCTGGGATGATGATGATGATTTATATAAATAGCAACCATAATCGTAATACAAAATGTCATAATATAATATTTCGGTGCTACTGGACCCTTCTAGTAGGTAATAGTTTGTTACAATACTAGATTTGCCTAAACGTACTTAGGCAGGGTCTATACTTACTTGTCATTGTACAATTCAATACAATACAAGGATTCTTTATTTTTGAACACCATAATACAGTAAGCAGTACAGAAAACAGGGGTACAGTGTAGAGCAAAAAATCCAAGGTGAATAATTCAGAGATTTTTGCCAGGCAACCTTTACAATAGAAAGAAGTAAGGAATAGATTTTACCAGGTTGTGCAATTTACAGTAGGTAGATTAGAGTAATAAATAACAAAAGTACATAATACTAATGTTACCTGCATTACAATACACAAACACAACAAATATAAATAGGTAGATACACAGCAACATATAAATAGAGTAACTATAACTTTCATGGGGAAGATGGCAGATAGTGCTCCCTAAGCATAGACTTCAATTGCCTGTAGGCTGGGTCTATGCTTGTCATTGTACTGAAGATATATTTTCTTTACCTTCATTGAAATTCACCTTACTCTGCCTATATACTACAGCCCGAGCTACTTTTGCTGAAGTATCTTTCCTTGAGAAAATTTCATGAATATTTGTTGAAGCGTAAAGGCGCTTCACGGAATTCTTTAGACAAAGTTGTTCCTTTACGTGAAATTACGTGTCTCTATTTTGAAATTAAAGTTTCTTTATTAATGTCATTAATGACGAAATATACAATTATTTTGAATTAGTAATCAAAGATAATAAGAAAAGATAAGTTCGCCTTTGTACATCTTATTATCCTGTGTTCTGTTATTTTCATCTGTTAATGTACAATAAAGAGTTTTACAATACAATACAAAGTTATCAATGTTTTTACCTTTTCTAGGCTAACAGAGCCTAATAAAAATAATGATAGGAATAGAAATGCTGTCGCATTTTCTTCCAAAATCCATGTGGCCGGCTTTTCGCCTCTCTTGCGCCTCTTTCTTAATACTCATACTTTTTTGTGTTTTCATAGGTAATACTGCACATATATTATGGGTAGTATACATAGATAGTATTACTGAACTCACCAGATATAGTGGGTTCGGTGTAGATCCATCTACGGCACCTCAATTTTTATGTAGGTAATTAACTTCGATGTAAAAATAATGCTGCATATAGGCGTTTCGCATATTTAGCTCCTGTGAGAAATGTCACATTTCTCTTAGTATTATTATCGTTGAAAGTAAAATTTAGCTCACAATGTTTCATCATCATCATCCTGTCAGCCGTAGGACGTCCTCTGTCGAACATATTAGGCCTCCTGGTGTTGGAAGCGGCCTACATCCACCGTGAACCCGCAGCTTTAACCAGGTCATCCGTCCATCTCAACACAATGTTTGTTCCCTTGTGATTTCGGTGTTTTATCTGGCTGCATCTTTTCAGTTCAAAGTAAGCATTTCAGCATTTCTGACGATTTACTTTGATGTATACTATAATTTCAGCATCAAGAACTCAAAGGTTACATTTAACGAGTATAAAGCCTCTGGAACAGTTGCGAGCTGATGTAGTGTACAAGCTCACAGAGCTAGAGCTACAGTTGCTGCCATTTAGAAGAAAACTTAATATATCACTGAGCCACATCTACACAGCGCAATATTATATCGACAACCAGGGAGAAACTATTGCTAACAAGGTATCAATAAGAAAAAATATATAAATAAATACGTATTATAATAATAACGGGTAGCCTATTGACTGGATTAGTATAGGTTACTCTGAAACTATTGTAGCGACTCCTACCGCCATCTAGTGAGCAAATTATATAGAAACACGAAGCGATCGCTATCGAAGTTACTCAACTTGAACGCTTAAAGGTCCAGCTCATTACAGTCGCCCGGCACCCGACCAGCACTACCTCACCTCGAGCGATTAGTATTCTTCATATGGATTTGTATGGTCATGCGCTCACTACATCAACTCCGTAGCGTCAACGGATCGCCTCACTCGCGAGGTGGCCACGCGCGGGCGGCGATCAGACAACTCGGTGACAGCCCGCTGCTCGCTGCCATAGGACTACTAGGAAATTCGTGGACCACGCGAGGTGCACTCGTCAACCCGGCGTCCACCCGTGGCTCACCTGTCGACAACGAGTGGACGCCGAAAGTCGAGACAGTACTGGTCGGGTGCCGGGTGGCTCTAATGAGCTGTGACCTTAAAAAACCTTCCGACGCTGTTCCTTTGGACTTCAGTCCTCAGGAATAACATCTGCCTGAAGAGAAATATCTCTTCTAGACAGAGATAACACAAAGAAAAAATTACTTGTGTTAACAATAAACACATCAGGAATTCAATTCCTGAACATACTTATTTATTTTTGTCTTATATTTTTCAGTTACCCATACTGATCCCACTTACCCAAGCGTCATTGTTTTATATTTATTATTATTTTTAGAAGGTATCAATGTATGTTTCTCGCCTAATTTCACACGTGGCCGGTTGGCGTACTCATGCGCTGGCTTCGGCGGGCAAGCACGCTGCGCGGTGCCGCCCTCTCTTCAACGTGTATGAAGCAGCCAGGGCTCTGCTGTGCACCCGATATATAGGGTCTTTGGTGAGTCAGACCTTGCCAGTTATCCTACGAATTGGCAGGCAAGCACGTTGCGCGATGCCACCTTTTGTTCAACGTGTATGACGAAGTTGTGCACCCGATATGTCGGGATTTAGGTGAGTCGGTCCTTGCCAAATGTCAAGACGTATTGGCGGAAAATCACATCACATCGCGCGGTGTCACCCTCTGTTCAACTTGTATGAAGAAAAGCAGAAGAAATCGAGGTAATATTAACAATATTATTTTGATAGTAGGTACCTAAATAGTCTATGGTATGCCTAGCCTAGTGGTATGTTTCAATATGAAATGCTTGCCTTTTTCAAACATTTTAAGTACGTGAAAAAGTACCAATTGCGTAACAAGTTCCGCACTTGGCTGTTTATTTCAACGACTTGACAACGGCGGCTGATCGTAGAATCCGCCAGATCACGAAATTCCAAGGCATATCGTGAAATGGCGCCATTTCATGAATTAGCCATAAATTTTAATACCCATAAAATCATGCATCCACAGCAGTTCGGATTCAAAAAAGGTAGATCTACTACAGACGCGGGTCATAGTTAAGTTAAATTCATATTGCAACCTTGGGAGGAATAACATGACGCTATAGGTGTGTTCTGCGACCTTTCGAAAGTTTTTGATTGTGTGGATCATGATACTTTAATTTGTAAGTTAAATTTTTATGTCATTCGTGGACTCGCTTTAGAACTCATTAAATCTTACCTCACACAAAGAAAGCAAAAGGTAGCGATTAACGGAACGGTATCGGCGGGGTCTATGGTCGAAATGGGAGTGCCTCAAAGATCCATTCTTGCCCCATTTTTGTATCTTATTTATGTAAATGACCTAACTTGTATGTTAAGCCAAAATTCGGATACTTTTATGTTTGCTGACGACACGTCTTTACTGTTCAAGGTTGGTAGAGAAGACACCGACTTCATTGAACCCAATGAAACCCTGTCCGTGATATCCGCATGGTTTGCTGCCAATAATTTGTTACTAAATCCTAAGAATACCAAATGTATTAAGTTCTCGTTAATAAGTTCATCTAACTCGAATTCAGTTTCTAATATGAAGTTAAATGGTCAAACTATTGAATTTGTAAAATCAACAGTATTTTTAGGAATAACGCTCGATTCTAAACTACAGTGGGGACCTCACGTCACAGCAATCGCGGGTAGATTGAGCTCTGCTGCTTTTGCAGTTTGGAAAATACGGCAGCTAACCGATGTGGCGACGGCACGGTTATTTTATGGGGATCTGCTGCAGACATTGAGTCAATTTTTATCTTACAAAAGAGAGCAATTAGAGCAATTTATAATTTGAAGACGCGTGAATCTTTAAGATCTTTTTTTAAGGAAACAGGTATCCTAACCCTGCCGTCGCTTTATGTTTTTGAAATAATCATGTATGTTAGGAAGAACGTACATATGTGATTTTCCCACTAACGTCGATAAGTCAAAGGCTACTAGAAACACAGGGAAGCTTAAAGTTCCATCTTACAGACCGCATTAGCCGCATCCCTCCAAATAGCGAACCTACTGTGTTAAAAATAAAGTTGTGTTAAATACTTGTGATGTATAGATATCATTTAATAATATTGTAAATCTGTTTGTTGTTTGTTGTGTGTTTAATATACCTCGTTGAGTTTCTTGTCGGATTCTTCTCAACAAAGGTTTTTCCGAACCGGTGGTAGATTTGTTTTGCCATTCATAAGTGCTTGTTATAGTCTATATTGAATAAAGGTATTTTGACTTTGACTTTAGCTAAGGGACATCCGCCATAATTATCGTTCAAAATTCATCGTTTAACGATTTGCCTAGTGATGTTGAGGCAGATCATGAAATTCCTAGGCATATTATGAAATTCCGCCATATCGCTTCGCTCTCTCGGCTCGTGCGTTGTGGTCATATTTCATGGTAACCACTCCTCGCTTTGCTCGTCGTACCTAAATTTTCCCTTTTTTCGGCATATCACGATATGCCCGGTATAGAGATAGGAATATCGACGAATGCGTTGCTCTAATCGATCTGCCGTATTGTTTGTCAGGCACATCGTGATATGCCTGGCCAACTTTTAAGCATATCATGAAATGGCGCCATTTCACGATATGCCTAGGAATTTCGTGATCTGGCGGATTTAACAATCGGCCGCCGACATCCACACTTTTATTTAATTACAGTCATTTGTTCATTTAAAGACGATATATGGCAAATTTACTTCGGAATCTTTAAAAAGGTTAACATGTTTAACACATTTATTTTAGCCTACGATCAATCAGCGAATACCAATTTATTAGATCAAATTCCATTGATTACAAAATACCATGTTCATTAAGGCTAGTCATCTGTCGTTAATGCTAAACAGATACGCTTTGCATTTAATTATAGCGATTTGTTACCATTACCAGGCTAGTGTATTCAAATAGTAGATTGTAAAACAAGAGCATAAAACGAGCCATTTTACCCAAGACGTTCATAATAGCCACCCGAGCCGGTACGGCGAGGGTGGATAGACATCGAGGGGAAAATGGGTTTAATGCTCGAGTTTTACACTCTGCTTTTCACTTAGATTGCGAGGAATTTCAATATAACAAAGTGAAAACAATTGTTCACATTCTATATACCTTTTATTTTTCGTACATTATTATATAATTATATTTATTCAGTTTTAGTGATTTATTTTGATTGGTTTGGTGATTTTTTAGTTTTATATAAATAATAAATTATTACCAGAATTAGACACCAGATTACCTTGATCTAAGATGGTATGGTATGGTGGATGGATGGATGGTTGATCTTGATGGTGGTGTTTACGTCTAAGACGTAGATTTTCTACCGACTTCAAAAAAGGAGGAGGTTCTCAATTCGTCTGTATGTTTTTTTGTGTATTTGTTACGCGATAACGTTTAGGCATAGGTATTATGTGGCAATATTTTATTTTACGCTACAAAAACATATTCAATGAAAGCCTATTTTCGAGTCTCTACAAGTCCCTAATTAGTGCCTCGAGACTTACATCTCGATCTTGAGCGAACTGATATTTGAACAACCCTTTTCCTTAAATACCTGTCAGTTACTAGATGTTGCCCGCAACTTTGTCATAAAAAGTAGCCTTAATTAATAATAAGGTATAGTGCGATTATTAGTGAAAGAATGTCTACGATTAAGTTAGAACAACAGTTCCAGAATACTATACACCGTGTTTCTCTTGATTTCCGATAATTTTGACACATGACTCGGTGCATTAACTTCTTGCCAAAACGGTTTAGTTTAAAAAAAATGATCTTTCAACGTTCCTTTAAAGTTAACGGAATAACAACATCTATCTATATAAAAACGAAACATACTACTAAGTTTACTTACCTTTTTAACAAATACTACTCATCTGGCTACATTTATTATTCTCACTGTAGAAACAATTAAAATTTCATGCTTTCCCTAAAACTGTTCATAATGTTCATCGAATATATTGGCCTCGTTAAAACTTTACTTATTAGATGAGCTAAGCCTGTGGATTTAAGTTTAAACTATCTATTATTTTCTCTTCATTTTAGGGGTCTATTTTAAAAATTACATCACTTTAAAATGCCACTCGATAAAAATCGTGTAAATAAGTATATGCACAAGCAGCTAGATAATCTAATAAAACACAAAAATTATGTTAGTATAATCTTCAAGGTGTGTATGTATGTTAACTCTTTATTATACAAAAATAAAGAAGCAAACAAAATTAACAAACGTTGAGAAACATGTACAGGCCAACTTATCCCTTTAAGGGATCTTGACCAGTCACGTTTAAGTTAATCTTAACCTTAGTCTACAATACATTTTTTTCTACAAAATAGAAAACTGACCGGGATTGACCCCTATCTAAGATTTAAATTAATTAATTCTTTTAGTAAATAGTGTAATATTATGGTGCCTTTTTTAATGCTAATGATTCAATCAACTTTAATTTTAGTTTAATTTTTCGATGATTTTAAATTTGATCTTCAAGTTTTAAATCTAATAATATTTTTTTAACGAAGTGTGAAGAAAAGGGGCGAAAACAGTGCGCGATAAGTAGGAGCGGTGATTATGTCTGATTGTATATAGAAGAATTTGCGCGCTATAGCTGTATTTTTCTACCATTTTTCGTATTTTGGGCACAATTTGTTAAAATGTTATTTTCGAACGATATGATTTTAAAACTCGGTGCCCTGTTCAATTGAAGCGCATAGTTAGCAGATAAGGTGGGCAAACAAGCTAACATTGCAATTGCTTCAACAAAGTTTCCATGAAATTTGGAAAACTTCTAACGTTTATAAAGTCTTGCTTGGTCAATGAAGTTACGCTTTTTATAGGTACCTAGTTTAGGAAATTTCAAGTTATAATGTATGTAGAGATGTAGTAAGGTAACATAATAAAATATATTTAAATAAAGTATATTATCTTAATATATTTAACTAAAGTATATTATAGGGTCTTGGGTGTTTAATATGTATTTAAGTATGTATCTATATCTATATAATTATATTTATCCGTTGCTTAGTACCCATAACACAAGCTTTGCTAAGCTTACTTTGGGACTAGGTTCAATTGGTGTGAATTGTCCCGTGATATTTATTTATTTTATTTATTTATTATAATCATTTTATTATATTTTGACGTCGCGTAGTATACTTAATTCAATTTTTTTTTATTTGACATTATTTGGTTTCATTTGATTAGATTTAATTGGTATATTGTATGTATGTTAGTTTTTTAGTCTGTAAGTTAATTATTGTATTTATCGTGTTGCCCTGAATAATGCGGTATCGAAATAAAAAAAAAATATATTTAGCTAAAGGACATGTTTAAAATCGTTTAATTTGCAAACAACAAAATAATAATTTCTTAGGTTTTCAAGATTTATATTTTGTAGTATTTCGTATAAATACCTATGTCTCTTGTATGTAGGTATAAATTCCGGATCCGTTACCTGCAATGTCACGCACACATACACACACACGTACCATTAAAAATAGATGTTATTTTATCGAGGCGCTGCGCTGCAAACAGAGCAATTGCGGAACATTTTCATTTATTTTTATTTACCTATTTCTTTCCTTAGCATGGATGGTGGATCTGCGGCTTCCTTCTTGGAGTATCATGGTGTACAACCCTTACACCTCTCTGTGTACAGCTGTGGAGAGCGTATGGGCGGAAAATCAGGGCACAAGAAGCCTTGACCCTCACTAACTTAGGATCTGGGTAAGTAAAATTAAAAATTCATTTTCACGTATTATATAAACAGCCGTGGTTACTTAATGGTTTGACCCTGTCCTCTCAAGCAGAGATTCGTGGATTCAAATCCGTGCACTTGCAGCTTTGAGTTGTTCGAAATTTGTTTGTATCCGTAATTTTTCGCTGAAGAAAAATATACTCAGGAAACTCGCACTTACCTACAAAAAGTACAACGGTGTGTGACTGTGAAGTTTCCAATCACCGCTTAGATCATTTTGAAACTGCATCCCAGGCTCTCTTATTCTGAGGGCTTACTTATATCTGGCAGTGAGACACACCTTAGGTTTTTTATGGTGTCAACCCTTTCTTTCTTCTTCTTCACGGGGTTTTGATAGTGAATGTAGCCTCTGTAAACATGGAGATTCATTGGTCTCTTATTTAGGAATATATTTTATAACTTATAAGTACTGGGTGATGCTTGGGATAATATTCGAAAACATGCTTTTTTCGAGATAAAACAAGCTAGATCGAATGCATCTCCGATTACTCACATAGCAAATTCCATCGAAATCTTTGGAGCCGTTTCCGAGATCCCTGAAGTAAATAAACAAAATTAAAGGTATTAGATAAAATAGATTGATAGATATAAATGTACACACCTTATTATGTTTTTCAGTCAACAAGAAACTCCCACTACGGCGCTTTGTGATGGTAGTAATTGGAATACACCAGGGTTAGTAGAACTAACTTTTATCCTTCTCTAATTCTTTTCGTTCTCGTGTTGATTCTCATGTTAAGTTATTTTTTACAGACCACCCCCGAGAAGTGACAGTTGGTGATTGTAATGTATTAAATAAAGTGAGCGAATATTTGTTTAGAAGCACAAACTGCTTAAATGTTCAGTTAAGCTACATGACTTAACGAAGGAAACAAACATTTCCGTGGACCGTTTCACCAATGAAGATTCTAAAACCAATAGGTACTACAGCAGATTACTACAGCAGTACCAACACTTCTAGTCTACTACTTATTGTTCTATGAGTAAATTAGCTGTAAGTTTCCATGTTTAGCATAAGTTTGTAAATGATAGGGAGTATTAATAAACGAAATACCCATAAAACAGTTCTAATCCTTACGGAAGACCCCTGAGAAAATATTCGACTTAAGTTAGGTAGAACTTGAAATGTGGAAAATTCATAAAATTCCAGCGTTCGCTGCATAGTCAACCTAGTATTTAAGTGCATTATTGTTTTGGTAGTTCCAACAAAAGAAAAAACCCGATAAGGCTTATTGTGGAATTGGCTTGTAAATGATCGTAGTCTACAATGATTTAAGCCGTCCAAATGATATTGAGTCATATGTTGGTAAAGGAATTTCTTGATCGATGACGGAACAAGAACATTACGAACACTGCATCTAAGCTATTATTATAAAGAGAAGAGGTTTGATAATGTGTTTGTTTCTTTGTTTGTAACAAATGAATTTTAAGACAATTTCGAAAATTCATTTATTTACTTGTAGAAAACTCCAATACCAGTGAGTAACTAATACCGGCAATAACAAAGCCAGGGAACATGAAAATTTTCCTAAGGAGCAAACAACTTGCGAGCAACATCTAGTTATGCAAATAAAACAATTATCTGCAAGTTACACAACTGTTCGGATGTAAATGAACTATCAGTCCACTCGTCGACCGGTTAACATTTTGTGTGGCCTTACCATAGAAAATATGTTGCAATGGCACAGCTCAAGTGAGATGTAGATCGGCTTATTGTTAGTGTGAGCACATCGATTGATTGAGATAGTACCAACGTGTTTTGGGATTACTTGGGTAGGTACAATTACCTAAGTACTATTTCTCAAACATGACATGAAATATTGACGTTAGTGTTACCAGTAATAGGCCGGGAAGTATCGCGCTGCAGGCGCTGCGGCTCGCCTGCCTGCGCGCGGTCACTCTAGCGGCCTGCAAAGAGATTTCATACAAATATCCGGCCCTCGGCCGGCAATGCGACCGTCTTTTGTTTCAACGCGAGCAGCGGCACGGCCCGCGCCCGCCGCCAGCACCACCGCCTGCAGCCGCCGCGTCAGCAGCCAGCGCGACACGCGCGCACACAACACGGCGACGAGAATGTACTATATCTAGCGGCTTGAGTTAGAAGAAGAGGATTCGAAATATGGTTTATTTCACTGTCAGTATCTAGGGGCATCTGTTGTACCTGTGGACACTTTCCAATTTTTAGACTATTTTAAATATTTAAAAAAAAAAACTGTCATTAATTTTGTAAAACTATTTATTGTTTTAGTATCTTAATTAAACAGTCTTTCATAATCACCATTTTGTTTTAATTATCTACTAAAACTATAGAGATCTAAGCATATTTTTAAAAATGCTCATTTTGTCCATAGGTACAAGTGCAGTTTGTACCTATGGACGACAAAATTGTACCTGTGGACGGACCGTACTATGGAAAAAAATCAACAAAACACTACAGAAAAATAATTAAACATCAAATCTAATAAAAATAAAACAAACAAATGCAATACATTTGGCATACATTCAGAATCTCCTAATATTTTTTTGTTATTTGGAATTGCAGTATTCTCGGTAATAACTCTTCAGCAGAATCGTCGGAGCTACATCGCCTACATCTTTAATAGAATCATCTGAGCATCATTTAACACATAACATTTTTGACATATAAAGCTAGATTCGTCGTCAGAGTCAACATTATTCTTGTAAGACTTTAAAACACATTTCTTATGATTGCAGTACACATGCTGCATGTAAGTAAACTTGTTTTAGGATTCTATTTTTGCATCCCATGCACATAACGTATGGCAATGTCTCCACAAAATCCCGTATTTGTTTCTGATCTAAGCCCATGTGCAAATATGCTGCTTCTTTTAAATAATCATGTAGCTGTTGCTCTTCTGCTTCAGCAAATACCCTCCTTACATTTTTAAAAGATCATATTTTCCAAATTTTTGTTTCGATTTAACTTATCATACTTGAAAATACTCGATTTAGGCACATTGAATTTTTCAGCAACTTTTCTACGAGAACATCCATTTTTTACTTCCATAATGACCTCGGTTAAACTTTCAGGACATACTTTTTTTCGCGTTTGGCCGGTTTTAGCACGAGAAACTGATATCAACAGAAAAAATAAATTCATATTTAGCTGTCTACAGGTTCAAACTGTGATTTTGTACCTGTGGACAGTCCATAGGTACGATAAAAAAAACTTGTCCACAGGTACATTCGACACTTTACAATTTAAACTAATGTCAGGCCGTTAAAAGTCGCCCGAGAGCAGCAATAACTACATAAAATAAGAAACAAATCATGAAGTTATTCATTAACTACGAAGAGACTCGCAGCATTATGCTTAAAACTTTAGAAAACACACTCAAAATGCGAATAAAAACTTACTTTTGACGTAGAAAACTTTTCGCAGCCATAAAAGACAATACTACTGACAAATACGAAAATGACAGATAGTTAATGTTGCATACCAGAAAAATGCTATTCGGGTGTGTTCAAGATAATAGTCTATGGTTTGTAGTTTTTTTTTTACTGCTAGTGTCCTTAGGTACAATCGTCCATAGGTACAACAGTTGCCCCTACCTATGCCGTTTGTTTGTTTTTATGTCAGTTAGGTCAAATGCTGTAAACTAAACTTCCCAGCATTTAATGGTAAGAGTACCTGGCGATCGAGCTTAGCTCTGGCTTAAACTCGATAACAAGCGTTTTCCCAGAGATAAAATCAAACTAGATCAATTTTTCATCCCCGGAAACCGCTACATATAAAATTTTAGCGAAATCGTTGGCACCGTTTCCGAGATCCCCGAAATAAATATAATGTATGTACAAGAATTGTTCATTTAAAGGTATTAGATTTGAAGTTTACTTTGAAGTAAAACAAATAGTATAGGTACCTATATCGTTTTCAAAAGCATAAGTTATTGAAATGTAGTATTTTTTATTTGGACGACGATTTTTTTCGATTCATGGAGTCGTAAATAGTCGTCGTTCTCAATGAGGGCTATCGCTTATGAATTCGCCACTAGAGGCGCTAGTGTAGCGTGAGGTCTCCGAAATGTCAAATCTCATAGTTTTTGGGTGAGCTACGCGGGTTTATTTATAATTAAAATAATTTTGTGAATATTTTGCAATATCTGAAATTAATTATGGCAAATATGCGTTCCGGGGCAATGAATGTCTGTGTTTTGAGACAGTTTTGTCTTTCGGAAACCTTTGTCCTCCCTTTTTTCCGTTCAAAACGGAGACTATGCAACACTGTGGCATGCTTGATATTTTTATTGTACGGTTTTAAGGTGTATTAAATATGATTTTAATCTAAACTTTGTTTTCACGCCCGTAATAACAGACTTGAAAGCCATACTTAAAAACCTCACGCAACAGTGCGCCATCTAGTGATACAAAAAACGATAGCCCTCATTAGGTCGGCGTTTTCTAACCCTTGCTTCTAAATTTGTACGACTTCGAGTTATAGTGCGGGATTGAAAATGTAAAAATTACTAAGAAAATTCAATTGAATCACTACAATTTATTCGAGGGCGCTCTTTTCCCACTTGAAACGTATTCCAATTAATGTATTCAAAAGGTTGAAAGGACGCGTTGACTTTGAAAGCTTCTTATCTCTAAGGCTGGATCGTATTTTTTTGAACTCGTATTGACAAGTGGCTTTGTGTTGCTTGAATTAGGGTCATGAATATACCCTCATGATAAGTAATGCAGATTTCTAGAAGACAAACTTTGCAAATTTCAAACTTTTATTCGACCGTTGGTAAACGAGCTAGTGGGTAA